>NC_142929.1:53758857-53761357 GCF_046866305.1 Octopus bimaculoides | reverse complement strand
AAATGACTGTCACTCACTCCAATGTGTATCCCATTGCGGTAGCTCTCAGTGAAGACATTATATTTCATCTTTGGCATGTTTGAGTCATTGGACTGCGCCCATTCTGGGGCAAAGGCCGTGTAGGGCTTAATCAAATAAACGAAGCGCAGTATTATATTCAAAATCTTGGTAATTATTTTATCGGTCTCTGAGTTGTGAGGACGTAAACTTTCCAACACCGATTGTCAAGCGATGGTTGAGGACAAACACTAACAGAAAAATGAACACAAATAGACATCCAACGGGATTCTTTCAGTTTCCATCTACCAAAGCCATTCATCCGGGACTATAGTTGAAGACGCCCAAGTGCTACGCAGTGGAACTGACCCCGAAAACATTTGGTTGGGAAGCAAACTTCTTACTACACAGCATCGCTTGCATCTATAACAGAAGGTAAGATTTGATAAGCGGGAAATCTGTATTCAACTATAACCTCGGAAATCTGTCTTCTACTATAGACGTAAACTGAGAGAGACCTGTCGTGTGGGGGGGGGAGTGCCTTTGTCCTCCATCACCGCTTAACAACCAGTGTTGGTGTGTTCACTTCCTCGTAACTTAACAATTCGGCCAAAGAGACCAAAGAAAAATACCTGGCTTTAAAAGAGTACTGGGGTCGATTCATTCGACTAAAAATTCTTCGAGGCGGTGCCTTAGCATGGTTGCAGTCTAATGATTGAAACAAAAGATAAAAGATTACGTGTATTATATATACAATATGCTATACATACATCTTATATATATACTATATATATAATATATATATATAATGTACATACATGTACATATATATGCATATACTCATATATTGTTTGTATCACGACAGAACGCACGCGTTAACCTTTATACAGTAAGTTTTAACTATTTTTCTAACGCGACTCTCTCTATTTCTATTTCTATCTCCCCCTCTCATTCTTCCCTCTACTGTTCTTCGCCTCTACCTGTCACTACTATCTCTCTCTCTCTCTCTCTCTCTCTCTCTATCTCTTGTTACTCGTCCTTCGCCTCTCACTGTTACTACTAGTATCTCTCTCTCTCTCTCTACCTCTCGTTGCTCACTTTTATTCTACTTCCTTCCCTTCTTTTCCCTCTGCTACTCTTTCTCTTCACACAGCCTTGGTCACGTGTGTCCGGCTGCTATTTCTTTTCGTTCTTGGAATCACCAAGCTCGCACGTACTTCTTTGCCCCTCCTGTACGTGTTTCACAGCGTTCAACACATACACACTTCACGTCTGGCTGTACAGCCTTTTTGCTTGTTTGTTTATTCACCGTTTCGTTTTCCTGTCTTGTTTTCCGTCCGCCACTATCCTCCACGAAAATGATTTAATCTGTGCTCGTGGGAAGAACCATTTCAACGACGCGTATTGCCTTAATTCTTCGAAACGCCGGTGTTTTAATGGTGGCAGCTGATGAAGGAGATGTTTCTATGTGGCTTGCTTGTTTGTTGTACCTTGTTTATCATTTTGTCCATGTTCTTTTGCCACGTCATGTACCCAGTTATGTATCTATGTGTACATGTAGATGAAGGTATGTACATACATGTACATATATATGCATATATTCATATATTGTTTATATATATATATATATATATATATATATATATATATATATATATATATATATGTATGTATGTATGTATGTATAAATATAATATATATACATGTATATGTGTAAATGTATGCATATGAATATATATACATATGTATATATATATACACACTTATATGTATGTGTATATGTATGAATATACACGCGCATACACACACATACATATTAGCCATTCATATATGTGTGTTTGTATTGATGTGTCCTTGCCTGCGTGTGTTTACGTGTGTGTGTGTGTGTAAGAGAGAAAGAAAAGGCAGACAGACAGACAGACAGACAGACAGGGAAGGAGAGGAAGAGAAAGAGGCTAGTAGAGTATACACAAAGGACATTCACATTATTATTTCGGTTCTAAATTGTTTATTCTAATTTTTTTTCTCCTTTAATTCTTTTATGTGTGTGTGTGTGTGTGTGTGTGTGTGTGTGTGTGTGTGTGTGTGTGTGTGTGTGTGTGTGTGTGTGTGTGTATGTATGTATGTATGTATGTATGTATGTATGTATGTGAAGAACAGACTTTCTTTAAAACTGAACTTTGATTTCTGTTCTTATGTCGACAGAAAAATATATCTAGATTAAAAGCACACAATACAACAATAACTACATACACAAAAAAGCACGTGTAAAAAAACAAAAAAAGAGAAAAAAAGAGAAAGAGACATAGTGTTTTGCCAGCATTATGAACTTAACTTCAATTATAACTGCTACAATAAGTTTTAAAGATACGATAGTGATTATAACGATAACGATATATATAGCAGGATAAGAGGCGGCAGGATGTAGAGGTCCTGCTACCCAGATGTTGAGCGGTTTCAGCCACCATTGAAAATTCTGAATTTTTCATCGTTCCATTAAATA
>NC_142929.1:53746357-53753857 GCF_046866305.1 Octopus bimaculoides | reverse complement strand
CTTGGATAGCAAGAGGTCAAGTTGCTTCCTGAAAACATATACTTTCACTCCATGGATGTTTTAGCAAGGAGTTAAAAAAAAGCTGTGAGCCCTTGAATCTCAAGCTATTGCAGTACACGGCCCTCACCTTAGATGAGACACCTTGAACTTCTGGAACAGTGCAGTGACGTCCAATTCGAGGTTTGGTATAACTATCGATTCCAAAGTTTGATGCCAACCTCTCCAGTATCTTCCACACACATATATCATTGCATACTTCTCCCGTCTTCGCTCCAGGGAGTAGAGTCGTAGCTCTTTAAGTTTCTTCCAGTAGCTCAGCTCTTCCATTGATGTAATCTTCCTCGTGTAGTATCGCTGAACTGCCTCAAGTTCTGCTATTAATCCTACACTGTAAGGTGATCACATTTGAGAGCAGTAGTCCAGACGGCTGAGGACAGATGTCCTCCATAGGACCAACATAGTTTCCTGGTTCCTTGTTCTGAAGGTTCTCAGAATCCATCCGGTCATTCGCCTGCACACTATCACCATCTTAGTGGCATGCATGTGAAACTAGATATATCAATCCCAAGATCACGCACAATATGTGATTCTAGGATTGCCGCTCTTCTTGGTCCAAAGTATCGTTGTTGTGACTTCTGAGCACGATTTAGCTGGTAGTAGAGAGCTTGGAATTTGCTTCAAAAGGTTTCATGAGTGCTTGTACTACTTTTGAGTCGTCGGCAAAGCTAGTAAGTGTGGCTGTCTGTGTAACTAATGGCATGTCTGAAAGAGCCACCATGGACAGCAGCGGCCCCAATACAGTTCCCTGAGGCATTTCACTTTCTATTAATGTCTCCGTGGAAAGGGCTCCGTTGACTGCTACAGCTTGGTTTCTGTCTTTTAAGACGTCATGCATCCACTCTTCGATTTTCCCAGTTATGCTGAGTCTCCGTAGTTAGTGACATATCCCATGATCAACTTTATCAAAGGCATTTGCAAAATCGAGATATATAACATCAACGTTTGAGCGATTCATTAATTGTTCCAACACCCAGTAATAATGTTGCAAAAGCTGTTTAAGGCAGCTTCTTACCGAGTGAAAGCCATGGGTGTTAGGAAGCAAGTCATTATCTTCAAGGAACGCAATTAGTTTCTTCCTGACAATGCGCTCCATAACTTTGCTGACATGGGAAATTAGGGAGACAGGCTTATAATTCTTAGCGTCTGATCTGCTACCTCTCTTACGGATAGGACATATTATGCCTTCCCTTAACTTTTTGGGAAGTCTCCCTGTTGTGGGGAAGCTCTGGAAGAGTATCTAAATCGGTCTAGCTAGAGCCCCTTTGCTAGGAATCCACTGGGAATTCAGTGGTTCTTGAGATATCTTGTCCACGGATAAACAGACAAACAAACACGACTGAAAACAATACCTTCGCCTTCGCTAAGGCGGAGGTAATAATAATAATAATAATAATAATAATAATAATAATAATAATAATAATAATAATAATAATAAATGCCCTGATGCAGTACCAGGCAGTAGTTCTCATAGCTTCTGATCTTAACTGATTAGAAGTGTTATCATGTATACTGTTTTGTCTTGGTATAAAAGATGGGCTACAGCAAATATTCTGCTCAATACCACAGATTTGCTAGTCAGTTGCTTGACCTTAACCAAATGAGCATGTCCCTTAATGGCTGACAATATGTGCATCCCTGATTACGAGTAGAAGTAGTAGGGGAGCATCATAGCCATGTGTTGAGAGGAATTCTTTCGGGTTTGGATCATACAAATTTGGAAACGTGGGTCTTCTGTTGAACATCCTTGAACAACCCTTATTCAGGGACCCTTTGAGCAGGAAAGGGCAACTCGATCTGAAGAAAATCCTAACTGGACCCTACCTGCAAGATCATGCGCTGTTTATCTTGATATGAAATCACTGTGTCGCGCACACATTGTTGTGATGCATGTGCCTGGTGTACCCTTATCAGATGGGTAGTCATGATGGGTATACTGGGCTTCGTATATTTTAACCCCAGTGTCACTTTGATATCATGCATTGCTCTCTCGCTCAATAATAATAATAATAATAATAATAATAATAATAATAATAATAATAATAATAATAATAATAACTGATCGGTTGTGTTATCATGTACATTCTTTTGTTTAGGTATAAAAGATGGGCTACAACAAATATTCTGCTCAATACCACAAATTTGCTTGTCAGTTGCTTAACCAGTTGAGCATATCCCTTAGTGGCTGACATGTGGGCCCCACTTGCAAGGTCATGTGCTGTTTATCTTGATATGAGATCACCATGTCGCGCACATATAGTTGTGATGCATGTGCCTGGTGTACCCTTATCAGACGGGTAGTCATGATCGGTACACTAGGCTTCGTATAGTTTACCCCAGTGTCACTTTGATGGCATGCACTGCTCTCTCACTGAATAACAATAATAATGATAATAATAATAATAATAATAATAATAATAATAATAATAATAATAATGATGATGATGATGATGATGATGATGATGATGATGAGAAGAAGAAGAAGAAGAAGAAGAAGAAGAAGAAGAAGAAGAAGAAGAAGAAGAAGAAGAAGAAGAAGAAGAAGAAGAAGAAGAAGAAGACGAAGAAAAAGAAGGAGGAGGAGGAGGAGAATTATTATTATCATTATTATTATTATTATTATTATTATTATTATTATTATTATTATTATTATTATTATTATTAATATCGTTACTATAAATGTTGTTGTTGCTGTTGCTGTTGTTGTTTTACTTCTCAGATCATTTTGTCTTGTTTGTTCTTGTAGATTATTTTATTATTATTATTATTATTATTATTATTATTATTATTATTATTATTATTATCATTATTCAGTAGTTTTATTTTTATAACGTGCTTTCACTTCACTACCGAGCGCAGCTCTGTGCGCCTTGGGTATGTGCTGTGGTTTGCTGTGGTGCTCTTATGTTTACTGTATTGAAAGTGTTTTGCGTAGAATGTGTGCAGTACCCAGTAGTGCAATTTTCTGTATGTTATATATATTTGTAAGTCCTGGTGTTTTTGTTATGTATTTGTCTGAATATTTTTTTATTATACCTAAGGCACCTACTATGATAGGAATTGTTTCTGTTTTTAGATTCCACATTCGAGTTATCTCTATTTCCAGTATTATTATTATTATTATTATTATTATTATTATTATTATTATTATTACTTTTACTCTTTTACTTGTTTCAGTCATTTGACTGTGGCCATGCTGGAGCACCGCCTTTAGTCGAGCAAATCGACCCCAGGACTTATTCTTTGTAAGCCTAGTACTTATTCTATCGATCACGTTTGCCGAACCGCTAAGTTACGAGGACGTAAACACACCACCATCGGTTGTCAAGCGATGTTGGGGGAACAAATACAGACACACAAACATATACACACACAAACATATACACACACAAACATATATATATATATATATATACATATATACGACGAGGATTATTATTATTATCAATATTATTTATGATCATTATTTCCATTATATGCATAAAGCCTGAAATTTTGCAGGGAGTGGGCTAGTCGGTTACATCGACCACAGTATGCAATTGGTATATATTCATCGAACCGATAAGGATGAAACGCAAAGTCATCTTCGACGAAAGATAGACTATAGAACAAGCCTTTCTCTATTTCTAAGGAAACAATAAACTTCAGGCTTGAAGGACCAACAAAAATATTTAATAAAAAAGGTGGTTGAGGACTACTTGGAAATGAAAGCAGATGATGAAATCAAAACAGAATTTGGAAACAGGCCGAGATAAAACACTCTGTAGCGAATATTATGTGAAATTCAATGGAGAGGAAATAAACCAGGACGAACGCCAACAATAACTTCAAAGTCCCGGACTAAAGCATAAAGAGGATGTTTTATTTTAGATGCACAGGACCATTTACTAACCTCTAATAACTGTAGAAATAAAATGATGAAAACGCATACTAACGTAAAGTGCAAAATTATGTCATGACGATATTTCCCTCCGATATTTCCTTCCTTGTCAGGCTCAAATGTATTTAATCAGTAACTATATCCATTTATGGCTGCGGAACTTTGAGGATACTATTCTTCGTTTGGCTCAGCCAATAAAATTGAGAGGAAAAAAAAAAGATTGACGTGAAAAACTCACTTGAGGTGGTTGAGGACTACTTGGAAATGAAAGCAGTAAAAGGTATTGAGCACAGGGCTGGTATGGTGCTGATAAGCAACAAATGGATATCCTATTAGAATAACAAAGCAATCGAAATATTGTGGTGAAAGATATTCGCCAGATTGATGAAAGGGAGCGTACATTTAAAACAGTTAGGTTGGAAAGAAAATGGAGCCATCGGGTTCTGTTTTCTCATGTGAGCGTTGTAACAAATTCTTCCGTTTCTGTACCATTTTAGAGCGGTAGGGTTTGTGTGACACAGAGTGTTATTAGAATGATTTTAAAAAAGATGACCGTGTAAGGTGCTTCAAGAAAAGGTGGGTTGTTGTGAGTTTGTAGCTGGATCCAATATATTCTGTCTTATTCTTGTTGGGTTTAGGCTATCTGCTACTGGAGGGATAAAATCGCGCCGAAAGAAGGGTCTACTGAACATTACTTGGAGCTCTGTCCTTTCGTTTTGTTTTGCTAAAATACTAAATCAATGTATACATGTACGAGTGTATGCACATATGTACGTATGTATGTGATTATTCAGTTATATTTCAAGATTTCTTGCCGATAGAGAAGGAGCCGGTTTCTAGTCTAGATCCAAGGCTCCTTCATTGCAATTTCAACAACATTAACAGAGTATTTTTTGTATGTATATATGTATGTATGTATATATACATTATACACATACAGATGTACATAATTATACATATGCATACGCAGACATATATATATATATATATATATATATATATATATATATATATATATATATATATATATATATATATATATATATATATATATATATATATATACACATATATAAAAGTGTATAATATTATACACAAAAGAGACAGCCCATCGTATATATATATTTATATGTATATGTTTGAATGTCTGTGTTAGTCCCGGCATCGTCGCTTGACAACGGATGCTGGTGTGTTTATGTCCGCGTCAATTAGCGGTTCGGCAATAGAGGCCGATAGAATAAGTATTAGGCTTACAAAGAATGAGTCCTGGGGCGGATTTGTTCGACTAAAGGCGATGCTCCAGCGTGGCTACAGTCAAATGACGGAAATAAGTATAAGAATAAAACAATATATATATATATATATACAAACATACATTATATTTATATGTTTGTTTTCGTATTTCATGTTGTTTACGTTTTGTGACGTCCTGTAACCATATATGCATGTGTGTATATATATATATATATATATATATATATATATATATATATATATATATATATATATATATATATATATATATATATATATATATATATGTACATATACGTATGTATATATGCATATATATATATATATATTATTAAATATATATGTGTATATATATTATACAATTATTCGGTTGCCATAATAAACTCGGAGTTTCATTATGGCAACTGAATAATTGTCGCATATTATATTACAGATAAATTCCTCTATTTACATAATATCGCGGTCCCATTCATTCTTTTGTTGTCATACTATTACTATTTATGTATGTATATTATATATATATGATATATGCACGTGTATATATGTGCATGTATATATATATATATATATATATATATATATATATATATGTGTGTGTGTGTGTGTGTGTGTGTGTGTGTGTGTGTGTGTGTGTGTGTGTGTGTGTGTATGTTTATGTAAATATGTTCCTTTGCGTGTTTGTGTGTGTATGTATGTGTGTGTGTGCGCGTGCGCACATACTAAGAAATCTTGCTGCTTGCTTGAAAGAGCGTATGTTTTAGCGATCTATTCGGTTTGGCGCTATACCCCAAAACATTTTGGGATAAATCTTTTAAGTTCGTGCTATCGCAATGCTTAAAACTACAAAAGATGTGCTGTTTACTCTTTCTTGACAACACGTGCTATTTTCAGGATGTTGAGAAAATGTACAGTCACGCACAAAATGACAGCTTCCAATCCTGTTTCCTGACTGGGTGAAAATGATCACACTTTAAACTTCTATAACTTTTTCAAGACATTTTTCTGGAAAAAGTGAAATAACTCCAGCAATTCAGCTTGGAAAAGTATATTAATGTGTCAAATTTTAAAATTTTCGTTAACTTTAAATTTTGAAATGCTGGCAATCAAACCAAATAGATCCGATGTAGATTAATAACAATAAAGACGATTGATATTTATAAGGTTTGTGTTACGGATTATGTGAGCGTGCGCATGTGTATCAATGCGCATGAGTGTGAGTGTTTAAGTGCTTGCGTGTTGCATGCATGTACTCGTTTGTGGGTGTGTTTGTGTGTGTATGTGTGTGTTTGAGAGAAAGACTGATATAAAAGGAAAAGGAGAGATAAAGAGAAAGAGAGAGAGAGAGAGAGAGAGAGAGAGAGAGAGAGAGAGAGAGAGAAAGGGAGAGCCCTGTTAAATGACCTTATATTGTTGTGTCCGCTAAAGGGAAAGGGCACAATTGCTGACCTTTATATATATATATATATATATATATATATATATATATATGTCCTGCCCGAAGCTCGTCGAAACGCCGGTGTTAAAACGTGGGTAGCTGATGAAGTAGAATGTTCTCTATGTGGCTCGTGTGTTCTCGTCTACGTTTGTTTGCAATGTCCTGTACCCAGATATGCACCTATACATACAGGTGGATGTCAGTATGCACATACCTGTACGTATATATGCATATACTCATTTACTTTTATTTTTACATGATTGAACGCAGCGTCTCACAAAAATTGTAAGTAGTTCGTAAACTTATCCTCCGACGCTACTCTATCTCTTTCTCTTTCCTTTCTCCCCCCCCTCGTTCTTCCTCTGTACTACTACGTATCTCGCCTTACCCCTCTTGTTCTTCCTCTGTACTACTACGTATCTCGCCTTACCCCTCTTGTTCTTCCTCTGTTACTACTACGTATCTCCTTTTTCCCCCTCGTATTTCCTCTCTTTCTCTTTTCCTCTCGTTGCTCACCATTCTTCTACTTCCTCCCTCTCTTTCTCCCTCTACCACTCTCTCTCTTCCCTTTACACCGGCATGGTCACATGCTTCCGGTCAATAATCCTTTCCTTCCTTGGCTTTCGCCAAGTAACACACGCTACCACTTTGTCTCTCGGTTCCGTGCCTCATCGCGTTCATACACACATAATTTTTCTCGTCTGGCCGTAAAGCCTTCTGTTTGTTTTCCTGTCTTGTTTTTCGTCCGCCACTACATTCCTCCATGGCTAGATTTAATTTGCGTATACAGATTTAATCTGCGATCCATGGGACGAGCCGTTTTAACGTTGCGTCCTGCCCGAAGCTCGTCGAAACGCCGGTGTTAAAACGTGGG
>NC_142929.1:53736357-53738857 GCF_046866305.1 Octopus bimaculoides | reverse complement strand
TTTCCTCGGGGCTGCGTATAAAGAGTGTATTTACTTAATAAGTTAACGCAAATATATCTACGAATACTAAAGTAAAAATTGTAAAAACAATGTACCAGTAAATTGTATTTTTCTGTGTATGTCATGTGTAAGTCTTTCTAGTGACATCGTTCTAAGGTTTGAAAATCGAATAAGGCTTTTCAGTTTTTCAGTCTACGGAAAAATAGTCGAATTTGCCATGATTGTATCTCGGCTTCGTACGTTTACATATTTTATATCATTTCTTGATACTGTGTGAACTGAGATTCCCACCGACAAGCCACCAGCATTAAAGAATTAAATAGTTATAGTATGCAAATTAGTAGTGCCAGTTCTCTGAAGCTACTGGATTTCTTGAGTATATAATGAGATTGGCTACTTATCTTCTTATCGTTGATCAAATGACGTTGACACCTCTGCTGCATACCGCAAATCGGCTATTTTTCGTGATTGTCTGTTTTTTTTCAGTCTGCAGAGAAATATCAGTTATAGTTGCCATGTTCGTATGTTTGTTACGTAGGTCTCTCTCTCTCTCTCTTTCTCTCTCTCTCTCTGTATATATATATATATATATATATGTGTGTGTGTGTGTGTGTGTGTGCGTGTGTGTGTATGTGTTTCCAGAAATGTCTGTTGAAATATTTCATGTGACAACATTGAATGATAGCCAAATGCAACTTTGCGGCGTTCCTCACAATCACAAATAACTGAAAGTCACTAGTTGAGTTCATTGTCAACACATTCGATTGCATTTCTAGTTAGAACACAAGTATCGCTGTCTGCTGCTAACTTTTTTTACGTGTATCAGTGTCTCAATGCCCGCCCAAGACGGTGCTATGCCCGGCATGTCTACAGTCCAACTAAATTTAAGACTGTTGAAATCAGGAAAAAATTACTACTTTTTATTAATAGAATTAATGTTAAAGCAATGCGTCTAAAGTAAAACTTTCTGTCAATTTAAACTATTTTATTTGTATTTTTCCGATTTGGTACAAAATTTATAGTAAAGTCAAGAATATTGAAGAGGTTGCAAGACGCAACGAAAATTTTAGGAAAATAAAAATAAGAAATAAGTGGAAATTTTACCGGCGAGTGTGTTAGATTATAAAGCAGAAAAAGAAAATGGCTCTCCCCAGACACAACAGAATATAGTAGAAACATTCACTGATTAAAGTGAATAGTTGAGCTGCATCATTATCACCCATGTCATCGTCGTTGTCGTCATCGCTGTCATCATCATCTGTTAACTACTGAAAGATAAACAACAAATGAAAACAAAACGAGAAACTCTGTAAAGCAAGCAGCTAACGCAAACAACAACAGCAACTTGCATGCTTGTATATGCACGTATTGCTGTCAGATGAGTTTTCGGAGGAGAGGAGCGGTTACTTAAGTGTCAGAAGATATTTTCTTTGATAAACTGTACAATAAATAAGGTAATACTTTCAACTTAATCTCATTAGCCAAGTTTAGGCCCTGTTGAATACTTACGAACATGCAGTCAGTTGAAGCTACATTATGAAACACTAGACAAAATGTTCAACGGTTTTTTGTTTCTATTATAGGAACAAAGCTTGAAATGTAGCGGTTGGGCGGATAGTAGATTATGTCGACCCCGATGCTCAACTGGTACTTATTTTATGGTTCCTAAAGGGGTGTAAGGTCATGTCAATATCGGTGGTATTTAAACTCAGAACGTATCGCCGAAAGAAATGTCATCAAGAATTAATGCCTGAATGCGTTCACGATTCTACCAACTTGCTGCCTTTAGAATGTTCAACAATATAAAACCAATTTACGCAGGATTGTTAATATTACGAGGAAAGTTACATCTGACCGTTGTCACTGAAAATGTTTTGTAAATAATTAAGAATAAATTAAAGCTTTGACCAAAAAACAGCCAATGTGAAAGAAATAAAACGAGAAAAAACATCTAGAAGAAACCAAAAGTTGCACATATATTAATTTCAAATTTTGGTACAAGGTTAGTACTTTCGGGTAGGAGTTGAGTCGACTGCCTCGACCCCAGTGTTCAACTGGTACTTTATTTCATCGAGCCCGAAAGGATGAAAGATAAAGTCGACTCCGACGATATTTGAGCGCAGAACGTGAAGATACATTTGGTCCGGCGTGCTAACGCTTCTGCCAGCTCGTCGCTTTAGGTTGCACATACATTACTTATCTATAAACAGTATCAAAAGTATTCGGTTACGTGTGTTGTAATCTATTAGTTCGTTCGAAGTTCATTATTTACTCCGGTCATAAATAAACTGCGGCCCGCGGGACTTTCAGAGTGGCAGGCATAATAAAAAAAAATTACCTTGAATTTTGTTTTAGTCGTGCGGCCCGCCTGATGATGGCCGTGTCTCATACGGCCTGTATTTCCTCTGTACATTCGTCTACACACCAGAGATGTATGCATGCATGTATGCATGTATGTATGTATGTATGTATGTATGTTTGTTTGTGCATATATACATAC
>NC_142929.1:53731357-53733857 GCF_046866305.1 Octopus bimaculoides | reverse complement strand
GGTGGTGGTGGTGGTGGTGGTGGTGGTGGCGATTGTGGCAGCGGTGGTGGTGGTGGTGGCGGTGGTGGTGGCGGTGGCGGCGTTGCTGGTGTCTTTGTAGCTTAACATCTTTATTGCTGTTGTGATTGTTAGTCGTGTTGTGATGTTCTCATGTTTGTTTGTGGAAAAAAGGTGTAGGAGGTAGGATGTATTTATTGTGGGTTTTATGATTTTTGTCTCTTTGTTATTTTTACTTGTTTTATACGCTTGACTTTTTTTTCGGCTTGCTTGATTGATTTACGCTTTGTTGTTTTTTGTTATAATGAATCTTTGTGTTTGTTTTGTAGTTTTTGTAGCGTTATTGTTGTGTAACCCCAAGCCTAGAGACAAGCTATCGTCGTCAGATACATCTTCCTAGTCATAGCATATCACTTCCTAGCCGAGACCCATAGTACTCCGACATACAGTAATCAATCATCTTGGAGTGTAGTGTGGAAATCTGGCTATACGGCAGTCTCTCCATTGTCCAAATCTATTCTTAAACGCCCGTAGATTCTTTTGGTAACTGCAAAGAAGGCGGTTTGGAGTGCAATAGTTGCAGTTACGCTGCTCGTATGAGCGCAGTGTGTACGGCCAATGGAGCTATTGATGCTGAAGCTATTTCACTGCCTTCGATACAGTTAAGCGTATCTGGGCTGAGTAGAAATGATAACTTATCGTGGATATGCGGTAGAAAGCCACAGAACTGTGATGTTCTTCTCGAGACAGCATCTCGTATACACGTATAGTGCTAAAACGCACACAGGCATATCAGAGTCAGGTGAAAAATGTCCAGTAGCGGTGGTCGAATTGCTAAATCTAGATTTCTGCTTCTTTTATGATCGTCGGTGGCAAATATTCTTTTCTACTCTAAGCACAAGGTCCGAAATTTTTGGAGAGGAAGCCAGTCGATTAGATGGACTTCAGTATGCAACTAGTACTTAATCTATCGACTCCGAAAGGATGAAAGGTAAAGTCGACCTTTGTGGGATTTGAACTCTGGATGTAAAGGCAGACAAAATGCCGCTGAGCATTTCGCCCGGCGTGCTAGCGTTTCTGTCAGCTCGCCGCCTTCATCAGTGGCAAATATTCACTAAAGAAATGATAGAGTTTTTAGGATGTTGCTGTAGTGTTCTGGGTTGGTGTATATCTGTCTGGGAATTTGGAATGATTTTTCATGCACTGACAGAGGTTATGAAGTTGAAGCTTGCTGCGAAAGGAACTGTGCTCTTTGCATGCCTACGTGGTCATTCACTTTTTAATATTGCTGTTTCTTTGTGTAATTAGTATGAGAGTGTGCACTGTTTTATGTTCTTTATAGTTTAATTGTAGTTTGTTGCGGAGATATGATGTCCAGGTAGGACTACCATAGTCCATGGTTGATATGATGTGTTATTTGTACACCATTATAAATGAAAATCTTGAGTCTTCATCATTTTCCACAAGAGTTCATTTTGAAGAAAGCCTTTGAAGTCGACACAAGACACTCAAACTAGTGTGTGTTCGATTTTAGTTTGGCAGGAGGATGATGATAAAAGTGTGGTTTTCATTTCCGACTATGAGACGTATAGGACATAAGTTCTTTTCCCTCCATACATATAGCTTTATCGAAGGAAAAAGGCATGTCTTAGTTCTGATCTGATAATCGAGGTGCATCAAGAATGACATACCAGCTTTTGCAAAGCTGAGATTACAGATGACGAAGAGGAGCATCTGATAAATGCATTAGCAGCTGTTTGACTTTTTTCAAGTATATGTCGGCTATCGTAAATGTAAAGCGATAATTCTATGTGCCAACGAAGACTGCTTTCATTCTTGGTTTCTCCTCTGCTTTCGCAACTAATTAGGAGCGAAAAGTTTTGTTGATCAGTGGGTGATATATATTAGCCTCGAAATTAAAAGAGGTCTCCTTTCTCTAACACTTTCTATGATCGTCATATTCCACTTTAGAATTCCAGAATCCTCAGTTTCAGCTTATAGTGGGGCTCAAAATAAAAATAGAAAGTCATCAAATATTGAAATTTTAAACAAGTAAATATCTAGATGTCTTTTTTGCAATGGAACAGGTTAAATCCGAGCCGAGAAAAGGACGCTCCTAGAATAGTAACTAAACTAACCTACTGGTCATTGGGGTTGTAAAGGATTTCTAAGTGGTGCGTAATGAACGAGAAGATTCAATCTTTCCGGGTCAAGTTGCAAAGATCTATTTTCTGTTTAATCCTCTAGGTAATAATTGAATGTTTGATACAGAAAATATTTGTCATTGTTCAATGTAATGTTGAGTCTCTTAGTAATTGAAATAAACTGTGCCAATTTCTCATTGTATTGGGTTGTCCAGAAAGTCCGTGCTGATTTTTAAAGGAAAGAAAAAGGTCAATAAATACTTGCCATTACATTTTTAATCAACTAAATATGAACCATTTTGTTGCACAATGCGTCTCCATCTTTTCTTTAACTTGAAAATACCCTCTTCCCCGAATTG
>NC_142929.1:53718857-53723857 GCF_046866305.1 Octopus bimaculoides | reverse complement strand
CAAGATTTTTGATGTGAAATCGTGTGTTGAAACAGATGTTGATTAAGATTAATGTAATATAAAGCTGAAGCAAGTTAACACCAAATATACAGTGCGTGTGTTTTTATTGGCTAAACTGGCAATATGACCATCCCCAAGTACAACAAAATATGTATATATATATATATATATATGTGTGTGTGTGTGTGTGTGTGTGTGTGTGTGTGTGTGTGTGTGTGTATTAATATATATATATGCATATATATATATATATATATATATACACACACACACACACATATATATATCTACACACACATATATATATATATGCGTTTACATGTATGCATATGTATGCATATATTTTCAGACATTTGTATATACAGACATATGTAAGTATACATATATCTATATTCATAAATGGAGATAGACAAAAACACCCGCACACACATATGCACATGTATATATGCGTATATATATATATATGTATGCATATATTATATATTATATATATCATATATATATATAGCATATATGAGTGGTTGTGTGGGAGGCGCAGGAGTGGCTGTGTGGGTTCAGTCCCACTGCGTGGCACTTTGGGCAAATGTCTTCTACTATAGTCTCGGGCCGACCAAAGCCTTGTGAGTGGATTTGGTAGACGGAAACTGGAAGAAGCCTGTCGTATATGTATATATATATATATGTGTGTATGTGTGTGTATATGTTTGTGTGTCTGCGTTTGTCCCCACAACATCGCTTTACAACCGATGCTGGTGTGTTTACGTCCCCGTAACTTAGCGGTTCAGCAAAAGTGACCGATAGAATAAGTACTAGGCTTACAAAGAATAAGCTCTGGGATCGATTTGCTCGACTAAAGGCGGTGCTCCAGCATGGCCCACAGTCAAATGACTGAAACAAGTAAAAAAGTATATATTTATTTATACATATATACAAATATATTTATACACACACACAGACACACATACATATAAACAGAGAGAGAGAGAGAGAGAAGAAAGAGAATTATATATCTACATACATACATACATACATACATACATACATATATATGTATCTATTTATAGTTTTGGTCAATTAAGCCATCGTCGATAGTCCAACGGGCCGATACTTCGAAGTCACTCACAACAACATTCGTGTTAAAGATACAAAAGTATAGAGTAACTCATCAGATTAATGTAAATTTTTTTATAACTGAACGTCAAACACACACACATACATACATAAATACATATATACACACATACATAATATATACGTTAATACCTATATACATACATAAATACATACATACATGTACACATACATGCATACATACATACATACATACATACATACATACATACGCACATACATACATACTTATTTGACTGTGTGATAAGGAAGTTCTATTCAAAACTACCGAGTTTCGTGTTCAGTCCCAACGTGCATTTTCTAGGATAAGCTTTGTATGTACGACTGCCTTGTAACTGAATTCTTTAAAAGAAAATCATGAGAAATCCTATCATATGTGTCAATATTAACGTGTGTGTTTGTATGTGCACATGTGAGTGTGTGTGTGTGTGTGTGTTTGTGCGTGGTTGTGTATGTTTAAAGCACACATGCTTTAATATGTGAATGTGCATATGTGGTTGTTTGTTCCTTCTCGACCCATGCCTGGCTGATAAGGGCCGGGTTCCCGGTTTCATTGGCGTATACGTTTCCCACCTGCACGATGCCGGTCCACCGCTGGTGAACTACCAGATGCAGGAGGAAAGAGTGAGAGAAAGTTGTGGCGAAAGAATCAGCAGAAGTTCGCCATTACCTTCTGCCGGAGCCGCATGGAACTTAAGTGTTTCGCTCATAAACACACACATCGCCCGGTCAGAGATTCGAACCTGCGATCCCACGACCGCGAGTTCGCTACTCGAACCACTAGGCCATGTGCCTCCACTTGTGTGGATATGCTTTAATCAATTTACACTGTATTGTATTAGGTGTTTGTGTGTGTGTGTGTGTGTGTGTGTGTGTGTGTGTGTGTGTGTGTGTGTGTGTGAGTGTGTGTGTACGAGGGTGGTGGTGCTGAAAAGTTCCTGGTTTTGGGTAAAAGAAAATACAGGAGAATCAGTTACTTATGATTTTATCCAACATATTCTACTCAGATTCACACACTTACTGCAGCGGTCTTTCAGTTTTTCTAAACCCTGTAAAAGTACTCGGATGATTGGGCCTCCAACCACTGGTAAATATATGCACACATACAGAGCATGAAGAGTTTAGGTCACTGGTAACGTAAACAAACAGATATGCATTCAGATGCTCCAATTGATAATCTACTAGGATCCAAGTTTCCTGAGGGATCGGTGTTGTGGTAACCACTGTCCATTTGGGAGAGAACCGGTGATCCTTTGCCAACCTTTTAGTCAAAATAAATATATATATATATATATATATATATATATATATATATATATATGTACACACACACACACACATATATATATATACACACACACACACACACACACACATACACACACACACACACACACACACACACACACACACACACACACATATATATATATATATATATAAACAAATAGTAAATGAGTACATGCATATATACGTACAGGTATGTGCATACTGACATCCACCTGTATGTATAGCTGCATATCTGGGTACAGGACATTGCAAACAAAACGTAGACGAGAAAACACACAAGCCACATAGAGAACATTCTACTTCATCAGCTACCCACGTTTTGACACCGGCGTTCGAAGAGCTTTATACACACATACATACATACATATATATAGTTAAAGAAGTGATTTCTTAAAAAGAGTGATAGACAGACAGACAGACAGACAGACAGGCAGACAGACAGACAGATAGATAAATAGACAGATAGCTAGATGAGAATACGCATGTATGTATATGCGTTTGTGTGTGTGTAGATGTATGTGTACGTGTGTTTGTGAGTGTATGTGTGCGCATGCATGTGCGTTTGCGTGTGCGTGTGCGTGTGTGGCTGTGTCTGTCAACGCAAGTGTTTGTTTATGTTCGTCACTCATCGAATCTTGTCTATCTGTGACACCATTTTATGACCCATGTTTATTTATTTACAAACTCGTAACTTAGCAGTTCGACAAAATAGCTCCGGATGGAATTAGTACATAGGGTAATTAGTACATAGGGTAATTAGTACATAGGGTAATTAGTACATAGGGTAATTAGTACATAGGGTAATTAGTACATAGGAATTAATACATAGGAATACGATGGAATTAGTACAATAAGTAATGGTGCTGATTTGATTAATAATAAACCGTTCAAAGCGGTATCCGTTATCGAATACCTGAATCAAATAAATGGTATATAAACTAAATGACGCCGTGTATGTTCTTTTACTCTTATTACTCTTCTATTTGTTTCAGTCATTTGAGTGCGGCCATGCTGGAGCACCGCCTTTAGTCGAACGAATCGACCCCAGGACTTATTCTTTGTAAGCTTAGTACTTATATAGGTCAGTTTTGCCGAACGGCTAAGTTACGGGGATGTAAACACACCAGCATCGGTTGTCGATGGTGGTGAGGACAGATACACGCGCGCGCGCGCGCGCATATATATATATAGCTGTTTTAACGATGCGTCCTGCCTAGCTCTTCGAAACGCCGGTGTTAAAACGGAGGTAGCTGATGAAGTAGAATGTTCTCTATGTGGCTTGTGTGTTTTCTCGTCTCTGTTTTGTTTGCAATGTCCTGTACCCAGATATGCACCTATACATACAGGTGGATGTCGGTATGCACATACCTGTACGTATATATGCATATACTCATTTACTATTTGTTTATATATATATATATATATATATATATATATATATATATATACAACAGGCTTCTTTCAGTTTCCGTCAACTAGATCCACTCACAAGGCTTTGGTCGGCACGAGGCTATAGTAGAAGACACTTACTCAATATACCACGCAGGGGGACTGAATCCGGAACCATGTAGTTGATAAGCAAGCTACATACCACACAGCCATTCCTGTGTGTGTGTGTGTGTGTGTGTGTGTGTGTGTGTGTCTGTGTGTGTGTGTGTGTGTGTGTGTGTGTAAACGTTTTTTATCAGCTGGTTGAGGCGATATGCTCTACTCATAGAAACGTAATATTCTATCCCGGTTTAAGATGATGAGCTGACAGAATCGTTAACGCGCCGGTCAAAATGCTTAGTGGCATTTCGTCCGTCTTTATGCCCTGAGTTCAAATTCCGCGGAAGTCGGTTTTACCTTTCATCCTTTCAGGGTCAATAAAATATGTACCAGTTGAATACTGAGGTCGATGTAATCGACTTTGCCTCTTCCCCGAAATTGCTGGCCTAGTGCCAAAATTTGATTTAAGATCATATATACATTCTTTTTTTCTTTTAATCTTTTACTTGTTCAGTCATTTGACTGCGGCCATGGTGGAGCACCGCCTAAAAGGGTTTTCAGTCGAAAAAATCGACCCCAAGACTTATTCTTTATAAGCCTTGTACTTATTCAATCGGTATCTATTGCCGACCCGTTAAGTTATGGCAGCATAAACACACCAGCATCGGTTGTCAAACTACGGCAGGGGGACAAACATAGGTGCAAAGAAACACACACACATGCACACATACACACACATACAATAGGGTAAGTTATTCAACTGTCCATCGATTTATTTCTTTTAACCGTTGTTCCTATGAAAAATTTCATAATCATTGATCAATGCACGACCTGCAGAAAATACCTTGTTAAATCTTGTTAGAACGCGTCCATGCTTTCCTATACAGTTCTGACCTGTTACTATAGGCGTAGGAGTGGCTGTGTGGTAAGTAGCTAGCGGTTCGGCAAAAGAGACCGATAGAATAAGTACTAGGCTTCCAAAGAATAAGTCCTGGGGTCGATTTGCTCGACTAAAGGCGGTGCTCCAGCATGGTCACAGTCAAATGACTGAAACAAGTCAAAGAGTAAAAGAATAAAAGAGTAAAAGAGGA
>NC_142929.1:53711357-53713857 GCF_046866305.1 Octopus bimaculoides | reverse complement strand
TTAGTAAAAACTTAAAATGAAACAATTTCGTTAAATTCATAATATAAATTCCAAATACAAATCGTGAAAATTTCAATACAGGCACCTCTCCTAATAAACAAAATTCATATATGAACTCAAAAATTATAATATTTTACTCGTGGACCCCTTTAAAGCTTTCTGGACCCCGGTTGGGAACCTCTGATCTAGAAAGAAACATACATCTTACCGCCACTTACCAACACTATCATTCTTGGGCCTTACTTCGCAGCCACATGGTTCCGGATTCAATTCCACTGTGTGGCACTTTGGGTAAGTGTCTTCTACTATAACGTAGGGCCAACCAAAGCCTTGTGAGTGGTTTTGGTAGACGAAAACTGCAAGAGGTCCGTCCTCAGTGTGTGTGTGTGTGTGTGTGTGTGTGTGTGTGTGTGTGTGTGTGTGTGTGTGTGTGTGTGTGTGTGTGTGTGTGTGTGTCTGTGTCTGTGTTAGTCCCCTACACCGCTTGAAAACTGGTGCTGATGTGTTTACGTCCCGTAACTTAGTGGTTCGGCAAAAGACACCGATAGAACAAGTACCAGGCTTAATAAAAAATAAGTACTGGAGTCGATTTATTGGACTAAAAATATCTCAAGCAGTGCCCCAGTATGGCCAAAATCTAATGACTAAAACAAGTAAAAGATGAAAGAAGGATACTGTTATTTATTTTCTTTCAAATGGCGGCGCGCTGACAGAATCGTTAGCACGTCGGGCAAGATGTTTTGTGGCATTTCGTCTTCTTTTGCGTTCTAAGTTCAAATAACACGGAGGTCGACTTTTCCTTTCGGGATCGATAAATTAGATATCATTTGAGTACAGGGGATTTACCTCCTACCCCAAGATGTCAGGCCTTGTGCTTTTAGTAGAAAGGACTATTTATTTTCTGTTTTGAAGTCGAGCGGAGATAGATGAGAGTATTGGTTTGTTATTGCAGCATGGGTGTTTTCACCAAATCCTACCATTAGCAACATTAAGAAGTTCAAATCCTGGTCTCGTTTTACTGTTTTGCCTCTTTCGTTCGCAGAGAGGGGGGAAAAAAATAATAAATAAGGCGTGTGCTTTGGTGTTGATTCTCTGGCAACGCCGCCACTGCATTGCTATTTAAAAGACAGCCAAAAATGTTCCCGATGAATTTAAGTCACCAACAATATTCTACATGCTGCGAAAATAGCTCAAGTGATGAGTAGCCTATATACTGATGGCAGTTAATAATGCTGCATCGGCTCTGCAATTAACATTGACCGGAGAAAGAAATATATTTACGATTTCAGGAGGGAATGAAAGCAGAGAAGCTCCATTCTCTACGACGAGTTCCACAATATCTTCGCTCAGCTGCTTTCCTAAGCGGCCCATGCACATTATAGCTTTCTAACTCCACTGCTGCCGTTACACGCTCTTCCTCTTTAATCTAGCGAACATCACTGGTCAAAATATCCCGCCTGCTTTTTATTATTCTGGCGGGATATCCGTTTGTTCCGTGTCCGTCCCGTCCCAGTCCCAGTCCAGCCATGCGTTCTTCACATCTTCCCATCACCTCTTCCATTTTAAGGTTGGATTCCGCCAACTCAACAGCGTCTCTCACGCTCCATTTCTTTCCTGTCAACTCCATTGGCTGGGTCGTACAAACAATGGGAGGTCAGACATTCGTATAGCATCATGTCTGCAAAGAAAAAAAAAAGAAAACACACAATTGAAAGAATTAGTTTCGTTTTGGATTGAGATTTCAGATGAATATTTCGAGTTCTTCAAACATGCATACAGATAAACTTAAATTTGCTAGCAGCTGAGAATTTGGTTTCCTGGACAACGCCGCGCATTCCGTTAGCGTGCATGTGTATGTGTGTGTGTGTGTGTGTGTGTGTGTGTGTGTGTGTGTGTGTGTGTTGTGTGTGTGTATATGCGCGCGCGTGTAGGTATGTAAGTATATACTTATGTTTAGATACATGTGTGTGTGTATACATGTATATATCTATATATTTGTATATGTATATAAGTAGGTATATGTATGTGTGTATGTACATATGTGTATATGTATGTATGTATGTATGTTTTTTTTTTTTACTACCCACAAGGGGCTACACACAGAGGAGACAAACAAGGACAGACAAACGGATTAAGTCGATTATACCGACCCAGTGCGTAACTGGTACTTATTTAATCGACCCCGAAAGGATGAAAGGCAAAGTCGACCTCGGCGGAATTTGAACTCAGAACGTAGCGGCAGACGAAATACCGCTAAGCATTTCGCCCGGCGTGCTAACGTTTCTGCCAGCTCGCCGCCTTCTGTATGTATGTATGCATGTATGTATGTATGTATGTATCTTTCTATCTATTTTTCTATCTATCTATCTATCTATCTATCTATCTATCTATCTATCTATCTACCTATCTATCTATCTATCTACCTATCTATCTATCTATCTACATATATAAAAAAATGTGTAGCCATCACTTTGAAGCCATCACTTGCAAAGCGTCATGC
>NC_142929.1:53666357-53701357 GCF_046866305.1 Octopus bimaculoides | reverse complement strand
GTTTGTATAAAAGCAAAAGAAAACGCAATATCTCATCCAAAAATGAAGTATTTCCAAAAATACGGATATATCAACTATTATTATGGCTGGGAAATAACAGTTTACTCCAAATAACCGCCCTCAGCTTCCACCACTGGCGCTTGCATTCCTCGCTGTGTCCTGGAAAGATCTTCCAACACGTCCTTGATCTTGGCCACCAGTTCACCCTGGGTATTGTAGGCAGAGTGGTTGATTTCTTTCCAAACTGTGCACTGCACATAGTATTCCATGGGATTACAATCAGGGAAATTAGGAGGCGAGAAATTGGGGCTGGTGAAGTCGTAGAAAGCCACCAACAACTACTTACTCTTTTACTCTTTTACTTGTTTCAGTCATTTGACTGCGGCCATGCTGGAGTACCGCACTAGATTTGTATATGCTGAAGATAGTTTTTTGAAAAGTTACGCTAACCGCTTGTCTTCTTTCCAACTCGTGGTTATGAAGACAGCTACGGGATCTGAAATTCAACAACACACCACACATTATCAAATGAAATATCGTGGAACGATCTTCGCCATCAAAGAGACCAAGACTTTTTTTTTTTTAGCTGAAAGATTTCATATCTATTTTAGCCCTAAGAGCTCTACTAACCTATTAAATTTTATTAAATGTAAGCATCTGGACAAATTTCTTTTATTGAACTGGAAAACACCACTCTCTCCAGATTAAGCACGCAGTCTCACAAACTTTAATCTTCTCCCCATTGAATGAATGTACGCCAACCATATTAGTCATGCTTCGAATGGGCCAAAGGGACGCAACTCTTTTTTCTTTTTCTCATTCCGCTTTTTACTTTTACCTTTCTCTCGTTATTTCTCGTGTTTTTGTTTTTTTCTTTTAAACAAGCGCCATTTCTCGTTTTAGTCCAAAACCAGCTTCCTTTCTTTTTTTCATTGCTTTTCAAAAAAGACCAGCCATATTGTATGTACATTTGAGCTTGAATGATTGCTTGGTAACACTGTACAAGCTTGTCAGATCATCGTGTTTTCACCGCATGAAACTATTAGTAACTTGAATTTAAATCCACCGTATGATATTTATCTTTTATTGGGAGTACTATTTTTGTCGATCCCACCAGTAATAGAACCGTACATGATAAATGTGTGTGTGCATGTCTGTGTGCGTGTGTACATAAACATGCATACATATATATAGTATATGCGTATACATACATAAACACACACATGTATGAGAGTGTGCACGTGTTTAGCAATATTGCTAAAGTCTATATATTTCGTCAAGGAGGTCTAATAAGATTGAAAGATGTAAAGATTTGTCATTGTACTCCAACAGAAACATTGAAAACATCAAGAACATTGAAAACAGTAATTGGAGTTGGTACACTACCGAGATGCATAATCTACATTATTTGAATTTTGCTGCTCTCAACGCTCTCGCTTTTCATCCATTCCTCCCTCTCTATTTTGCTATTCTTTCCTCTTTACTCTCACGCTCACCAATGATCTATGAAATTCTGCACTAAATGACACACAATAAATTGTTTCAAGAAGATACGTTCAAGATAGTAACCTTCGTTTCATAACTTGGCACCATGCCTAAGGCAAGTGAAGTAGATTAGACGATGTCTGCAACAGTACACGATATGTTTACCCTGAAACGTGGTATCTATGTTCTCGGTCATTCTTCATTTCAGTCAGTACCAAGTGATATAACATGCACATTTTCTCCAGAGAATATATGCGCATACACATACATATATATACACGCATAAATACATATATACATACACGCACTCACACACACACTTACACACACGTACATACACACACGTACAGAGTGCGGTGAATAAACTGTCGCCTAAATTACGCAAAAATGAAAAGTAACACTGACATTTCATTTTAACAAATATATTTACCAAAATTACATTAAAATATCTTGAAATACTAAATAGTAAGTTTATTCAATAAAATCGCCATTGGCTTCAACCACGGCCTGCAGACGACTTCAGAAT
This sequence comes from Octopus bimaculoides, assembly GCF_046866305.1. Lineage (NCBI taxonomy): Eukaryota > Metazoa > Mollusca > Cephalopoda > Octopoda > Octopodidae > Octopus > Octopus bimaculoides. The sequence goes on along the minus strand of NC_142929.1, from coordinate 53,699,346 downwards.
CTCCTGCAACTCTTCTGAATGGTCTCTTTGTTTAAGTTGGTGAATGCTGCCATAATCCTTGTCTTCAGTTCATCTTTGGTGCTATAAGGAGTTTTGTTGGTCTCTCGCTCAATTGTGCCCCACATATAATAATCAAGGGGTTGCAGTCTGGGGAGTTAGGTGGCTAGATGTTAGGGATGATGTGATCGCATAATTTATCTGCCAGCCATGAATGGGTTCTCCAACTTGTGTAGCATGATGCGGAGTCCTGTTGCCAAACAAAGAGTCTTCCAGCAGCCACCCTCTTGATCCAGGGCAGCACTACCTCCTCCAGCCAGTTGATGTAGGCCTCTGTGGAAAATGAATGGAGGCATAACGCCGCCGTCATTAGTGATCACTCCAAACATCATGATGACTAGATGTTTGATTTTTATCACACTCGGTACATGTTTTGGGGACACAGCAACCCAACAGTTGTTCTATGTGTTCACCATCTGATTCTGGCAGAAAATCTTTCGTCCGAGAAAAACCAAAGCCTGTTCGGTTGGAAGGGATGCTTGAGTTTGTTCAAAAGCTCCGTAGCGCGGTTTTTCCGCCTGTCCTTGATGGCTTGGGATAAAAAATTTTCTCATCATGTATGAGGAATACTGAATGTCTTCATGCACTACCTGCCTGATAAGAAACTCAGACACTCCCATGTCCCTAGCGATGGACCTGATTGACTTGGAGGGATCGTTTTCAATCATGGCCAAAATCTCACCAACAAATTCAGGAGTTCTTTTCTTATCAGAACAATCAGAGTGAGTTTTTTCGAGCTGCCGTACCTTGGTAATCACCATTAGACTCATCCAACTCTTTCCGAATCCTCTGCATTATCCTCAGATTGACACCCAAACACTCTAGAAGGTTCGTTTTGGAGCTTCCAGAGCGAATGCCAAGCAGTACAGCATGTCGTTTACAAATTTCTGGCAGAGTGAATTGCGTCATGGTGTTGTTTTTCTCACAGACGGTATCCAACTGACCCTATTATACTGTGTATTTGACAAAATCAAAAAGAAACAATGAGCAAGTGCGAAATACGTAATGGCGACAATTTACCCATCGCACCCTGTATATGAATGAATGTATTAATGCATTTTTCCTCCTTTATATTGTACATTTTACAGATAAGTGTGTGTGTGTGTGTGTGTGTGTGTGTGTGTGTGTGTGTGTGTGTGTGTATCATAGGTCATGAAGTCCTTGTGTATAGGATTTGCCAGATAAGCTGATTGTTTGGAAAGAAGTTTAATAGAAGAAACCATAACATAAGCAAAACATTGCTGAATGAAATCCATAAAATGAAATAAATTCATGTGTTCTGAACTGGAGAAAACTCTCACGTTCTGGGGGTGGTAGCTTTTGTAAGAGAAGTAATGATTAGAAAACAGTTGAATGGCTGCAAATTCTGTTGAGAAGTGGTCTCTTTATAATCGTCATTTATATGTACATACATACATACATACATACATATATATATATATATTAGGTCGCCAAGTATGAAATTTGTAGTAAAGTATATGGTAAATTTTGACAGCTACTCATTTTGCGTCATTATTAAATTTTGACCATCTTTATTTTTTGTTAGAAAGCTGACACATCTATTTCTTTATTCTAACCCCTTTTGAGCTTTATAAAATATTTACAAATCGTTTTTTACAATTTTTGTTTAGAGATGGGTAAGTCGGAAATTCTTTCAGTTTTGAAATATGAGTTCTTTCTTCGAAATACAGCATCACATACAGCTCGGAATATTAATGGAGTATTTCATTTTAATGTTATTACACAGCAGACAGTATCAAATAGGTTGGCAAAATTTTGTTCTGGTAACTTTAACCTCACAAATGAGCAATGGGGTCGACCAGAAACAAAGGTGGATAATGATGAACTGAAAGCCACCGTCGAGTCGGATCCATCTCAAAGTATCCGTGAATTATCGTTGTTGTTTGGTGTAAGCAAACCAACAATATTGACTCACCTAGTTCAAATCGGTAAAGTGAAAATGTTGGATAAGAGGGTTCCACATGACCTCAATGAAAATGAGAATCAGCAACGTTTGGAAACCTGCATTTTGCTACTTTCTTGTCACAAAAATGAATAATTTTTAATCGAATTGTAACATGCGATGAGAAATGAATCCAATACAACAACCATAGACGTTCAGCACAATGGTTGGACAAAGACGAGCAGCCAAAACACAGGCCAAACTGCAAAATTCATCAAAAGAAGTTGATGGTGTGCGTTTGGTGATCTGGCGCAGGTGTGATCCATTATGATTTCATTAAGCCTGGCTCATCAATCACGGCCAAAGTATACTGCAGCCAACTGGACCAAATGATGCAGAAACTTACAAAAAAGAACAGCCTAGATTAGTCAACAAATTCACTCCTATTTCATTGCAAGACAACGCCAAACCACACATCGCAAAAATGATTTTGGCGAAACTACAGGAATTGGAGCTGGAAGTACTCCATCATCCCTCATATTTGATCTTGCCCCCACTGACCACCACTATATACATACATACATACATACATATATATATATATATATATATATATATATATATATATATATATATATATATATATAGTCTAGTTAGAATAGAGGCAGCTGATGAATAATTCCAAGTGGCTTTCTGTTTTCCTATGTGTTCATTCCGTTGTCTGTAGTTCATTGTTCTAACGTCCTGTACCCTGATATGCATCTATATACACATGTAAATGTAAGTATATACATATATGTGTGTATACATGCATATATATTCTTTGTATTATATATATATATATATATATATATATATACATGTATATAATACATAACATATATATATTATGTATATATTATATATATTTATACATATGTATGTGTGTGTGTGTGTGTAAAGTAACAAACTGAGGAAAAGAAATCCTTCAAATGGGTGTGTTAAACACCCAATTCACTAGCACATCAGTTGGATACCATATAAATATTTGTATAATTCAATTATAAAGATAGATTAAATATAGAGATATACTATTGACAATCCAATAATTTATTTGTATTACAATATTACATTAAACACTATGAATGTAATGTAACATGACATTATATTATATAACATAAATAATTATACTGTTGTGTCTGGGGAGTGTCGTTCTCATTTAGTGCCTTATAGTTTAACACGCTCACCGGTAACATTTACACTTATTTCTTTATTTTTCTAAAATTTTCGTTGCATCTTAAAAAGGTTGCAAGATACAAGGAAAATTTTAGAAAAATAAAGAAGAAATAAAGTGGAAATTTTACCGCTGAGTGTGTAAATTATAAGGTACTAAAAGAGAATGATTCTCCCCAGACACAACAGTATATGCTTCAACACACGAACTCACATAAAGAATCTTGCAAACCAAATCCAAAAAGGAAATAAATAATTATAAAAACCATAAAAGGCCAACAAATTGTTTCGATTTATACATATATATTTTTTGCTTTCCTGATATTTTTGCATGCATGTTTATACATGTGCAGTATTTGGAGTCAGTGTATTGAAGATTTGCATTCTTTGTTTCATGTATGCATTCTTTGTTTCATGTATGCATTCTTTGTTTCATGTATGCATTCTTTGTTTCATGTATGCATTCTCATGCATATAGTTCCATGTCCAGACATGCGCATATATACTTATATGATTTACTTCTGGAAACTTTTACAAATTTGTGTAGCTCTAGTGATGACTGGATTTGTAGACTTCGAACCAGCTTCCTCCTTTCTTGTTTTGAGGAGTCTAAATTCTCAAGATTGGTACTTAGGCAGTGCCCCAATAATTACAGGTATAAACTTGAACTTGTAATCTAGGTAGAGTAGCTGCAGATTTCGCAATTTTTCAGCGTAAGTATTTTCTTTTTCACTGATCTTAAGTCTTATATTAACATCCACTAGGCAGCTAATTCCCACTACTGTACACAGTTTCTCTGTCTGTCTGTCTGTCTATCTATCTATCTGTCTCTATGTATGTATGTATGCATGTATGTATGTACGCATAAGGCTGGTGATGAGCCCTGCTATTTAGGCGTTGGAAAGAATGTCTTCCGATATTTTCTCCGACTGACTGCTCTGATTACAGACCATGCATGATTCGAATTCATCTCTCATTTATTCAGGTTCGATAAGCAAAGTAACACTTACAGAGTGGATATTAGTAGAATTGGTAGAGTGTGGCACGGTATGCTTTGTAATATGTCTTCCTACTCTTTGCTTTCTGACGACGGTGCCTGAGATGGTAATGGTGCCAAGGTAATTAATGGTCTTCACTTACTTGGAAAGCGTTAGTGATGTGGAGAGGTGCAACTTGCATGCATCATGGGCAACAATACGTCTTCCACAAGAAAGAAAAAAGACAAAGAGAAAGAAAATACAATCTTCCCAGGCCTGCACCTTGGAGAGTGACTATCCAGGTGCAAATATGAGACCAAGTATAGAAAACAAAGGCCATTGAAATGCATATAAATATAAATACAAATATATATATATATATATATATATATATATATATATATATATATATATATATATATATATATATATATATATATATATATATATATATATATATATATATATATTCATGCATATATACGTGCACACACATATATGCAAGTATGTTTCTATGTATATAGCTATACATATACATATGTATATGCATATATATATATATATATATATATATATATATATGTATATATATATATATATATATATATATATATATATATATATATATATACACACACAAACACATAAATATAGATAGACACATATATACATGCGTGTGTGTATTTATATGCATATGTATATATATATATATATATATATATATATACGCATATGTACATGCATATATCTGTGTGCGCACACACACACACACACACACACACATATATGTACGTATGTAAGTATGTATGTATGTATGTATGTATGTATGTATGTATGTAAGCATAAATGTACGTATACATACATGTATAAAGTAATATACAAGCATATTAATTCGTATATGAGTATTTATGCATGCATATCTAATCAGGTATAAAGTCTTTGTGTAAACACGAACAAGCACACTCGCATTGGTGTCTACCTTGGAGGCGTGTAATAACATTGTCTAACGAGTTAGTGTTGTACGTATACACACGCTCGAGCGTAAACTCACACACACACGCACGCACACACACACACACACACACACACACACATACAAATTCTAACACGCATACAGAGGAATATTTAGTTTCACATATGAGTGTGTGTGTGTGTGTGTGTCTGTGTGTGTGTGTGTGTGTGTGTGTGTGGATACGTTCATGTAATATTCAGAAAATAATAGACGCATGCATAACAAACAAAATATGCGTTTGTGTATATAAACAGAGGGAACATTTATTAAAATGAAAGAAGGAAAAAATACTACATGAAAAATATTAGGTTTAAACAATGGGCGAAATAGATTTGGTCGAAGTGTTGTGTTGGGCAACGGCGCCACAACGCAGTATATAAAACAGCTGCAATAGTTATGGGACTCGGTTCTTACTGTGGTAAGGCTAGCAGTGACCTCAGCTGTGACTTATCTGCCACAGCGCAGCGTCCGGAGTCCCTGTTTGCAGAAGGGTATTCAGTAAACAAAAGAAGGAATCAAATCTCTTTGCTCTGTACCTCCCCTCTTCCTTCCTTCTTTCCTTCCCCTTCCCCAACTCTCTCTCTCTCTCTCTCTCTCTCTCTCTCTCTCTCTCTCTCTCTCTCTCTCTCTCTCTTTTCCTCTCTCTCCCTCTCTCTTTCTGTCACCTCCACCCCAGCTGCGGGTGGTGTGGAGACGGCAACGTCTTTAAACAAAGAAAGCAACTCGACTCTCTTCAACAGTCTGGTGTTTTTGTCGTTGTTAGCGGTGGTGATTGGTGGTGGTGGTGGTGGTGGAGTCGTGAGTGAGGGAAGATATTTCTAGTAGTAGTGGTAGTTTTAGCTGTATCAAGTGTGATGCTGGTTTGGATGTTATGGCGTTTTCTCATCGGGGTCAATAATCGTGATTATTTATTTCGGCCTGTAAAGTCTGCAGCTGATATACTATTTCAAATGATAGCGTATTGATTACCCGAATCTGAGCAGTGGTTTTGTTATTGGTGTTGTCGCTGTTGGTAAGAGGGCGTGCAAATATAGGTGCACATATTATTAGTCGTTTTTCAAAGCTGGCAGGATCGTCACCACGCCGGACAAAACGCTTCGCGGCATTTCATCCGTCTTTACATTCTGAGTTCAAATTCCACCGTGGCTGACTGTCTTTCATCCCTTTCGAGATTGATGAAGTAAGTACCAGTTGAGCTCTGGGGTCGATGTAATCGACTACCTCCTCCCTCAATCTCAGGCCCTCTATTATTGAGAAAAATGGATTATTAGAAAATGTGCATGTTTTTAGTAATGTTTCTAAATAATATAATTGCTTTCCCCCCACCTTTCTTTGTTAATATTTTTGCATTGATTTTATCGATCTTATTAATCTAGGCGGCGAGCTGGCAGAAACGTTAGCACGCCGGGCGATATTTCGTCTGCCGCTACATTCTGAGTTCAAATTCCGCCGAAGTCGACTTTGCCTTTCATCCTTTCGGGGTCGATAAATTAAGTACCAGTTACACACTGGTATCGATGTAATCGACTTAATTCCTTTGTCTGTCCTTGTTTGTCCCCTCTATGTTTAGCCCCTTGTGGGCAGTAAAGAAATAAGAAACGTTAGCACGCCGGGCGAAATGCTTAGCGGTATTTCGTGTCTTTACCTTCTAAGTTCAAATTCCGCCGAGGTCGACTTTGCCTTTCATCCTTTCGGGGTCGATTAATTAAGTACTATTTGCGTATTGGGATCGATCTAATCGACTTTCCCCCTCCCCCCAAAATTTCGGGTCTTGTGCCTGGAGAAGAAAAGTATTACTGTTATTAATTCTAATTACTTCTTCGAAGTTCCGTGTTCAAATCCGGATTCAAGTTTGTTTGTATGTATTTGTACCAAATTCATCGACTGTTTCACTCCCTCCTCAAACTTGTAGCATTATTTACGGAAAGGTATTTATAATCTAGATAATTTTGGTAAAGTTTTAGTTTAAAAGTCCCACACTTCACGAGGAAAGAAATGGTTCTTTTTTCTTTTTTCTTTTTTCCTCCTTTTTCTTTCATTTTTTTAGTACTCCTATTTCATACAATGGAAATAAAGATTCTCACTTTTTTTTAAATTTACATGCATTTTTTTTCTTTCGCATTATTTTCGCACTCTTTTCCTTTCCCGTAAGATACGAACCGTTTTCTTCCGGATCTCCATCACAAGTCTGTTTTTTTTTTTTTTTTCTGCCAAGTTGTTCTGAAATGATGCACCGCATGAGGAATCTAGATGTGCAGCAGATTATTTAAAGATATGATTTAGGGGCCTTAATATCATTACTAATACCTAAGTGTCCTGAAAAATATTTTATTCGTAATGTCATACACAAGCATGATTAACAAAAGATTACACACTAGTTTTCTGCAATTTTTTTTCTTAATTTTTAGCTATAAAGCATTTTTTAAAACTTACTAGTATGGCGATGTATATTTCCCTAATGAAATCATAACAATACAGAAGCATGTACAGAGTTGTTTCCCGTATTAGCCGTGCTATGCAATGAAAGTAATAAAAGTCATTGATTTCCTTTTTTTATTTGTTCCATTAATCAGATATTTCTATATTAGCTGTTTGGCTTCAGATTTTAATCGGAGTCAAATCATTCCGTCTCTTAAAAGTACAGAGGTATCAACCGTGAAAGAAAGTTACATTGTTCTTTTAAACCAGTTGTTCTCAATCGTTTGACTTCGTGGCACACAAAATAATGAAACAATTATTGGCACACTACGCATGTAAAACTGAAAAAGAAAATTAACTTCGCTTTGAAGTTAACATTTAGGAAGACGCACCTCGTTCTGGCCGTCCACTTGAGTTCGATGAAGAGCGATTAAACCAACTTTTGCACGAAAATTCTTGTCAAACGACAAGGGAACTGACAGAGAAAATGGAATGTTCCCACACTGCTATAGAGAAGCATCTTCACTCGATGGGAAAGGTTCAGAAGTATGGAGCATGGTTTCCGCATGCTTTAAGTGACAACAACAAAATATATTTCAAAGATGTTACTTCTTTATTTTATTAATCATGTTTGTAAATTTTTCCATTCTTTTCAGAGTTGAAGGTTTCTAGTTAATTTTAGTTAATTTTTGTTTATTTTCAGATCATTAGAATGAAATGTCAGGTTAAGAAAAACGAGCATTTTCGACACCTTCTTCTTTTTGCTTTTAATCAAGGTTCTAAGACCGCAAAAGCTGCTCGCGATATTTGTGCTGTGTATGGAGAGGGTACCATAGCTGAAAGAACCATTTGTGATTGGTATGCCAAGTTCAAAAACGGAAATTTTGACCTCAAAGACGCACCTTGTTCTGGCCGTCCACTTGAGTTCGATGAAGAGCGATTAAACCAACTTTTGCACGAAAATTCTTGTCAAACGACAAGGGAACTGACAGAGAAAATGGAATGTTCCCACACTGCTATAGAGAAGCATCTTCACTCGATGGGAAAGGTTCAGAAGTATGGAGCATGGGTTCCGCATGCTTTAAGTGACAACAACAAAAATCAACGAGCCACAATCTCCGCTGGTTTGATTGCTCGTCACCACTCAACTCATGGAGACAAGCAACGATTTCTTTACCGAATCGTTACTGGCGACGACAAATGGTGCCTGTACATCAATACGAAGCAGCGTAAGGAATGGCTTAGCCCCGGTAAACAAGCGACACCGTGCGTGAAGCAAGATCTTCATCCGCGTAAAACAATGTTGTGCGTATGGTGGGACTGGGAAGGGATTATCCATTACGAATTGCTTGAACGGAACCAAACGATCAACGCGGAACTCTATGTTCAACAGATGGAACGACTCAACATGGCTATTCAAGAGAAAAGACCTAATCGGCAGCATGGAGTTCTTCTGCTGCATGACAACACCCGCCCACATATCGCCAATATGACCAAGGAAGCCATTCAAACGCATGGCTAGGAAGTGCTGCCACACCCGCCGTACTTTCCTGATTTGGCACCAACGGATTTCCACCACTTTCGATCTCTTTCAAATGCTATGTGCGGAGTTTCGTTCAATACTGATGCAGAATTGAGAGCTTGGTTGGATCAATTTTTCGAGTCGGGTGATTTCTATCGAGGTATTGAAAATCTTGTTGAACGTTGGGAAGAAGTTGTAAACAACAAGGGTGAATACATTATTGATTAATTAGTTGTTATTTTTTATTAAAACTTTTAAAATTAAAAAAAAACAAAAAAAAAACAGGGAACTTAGCTGCCAACCCAATATATATAAATTGAAGTCATAATATATGGAGAATTTCCAGCGGTTAAATAAATTTATCGTTATCTATAACGTTAAATATATATATATAAACACCGGTTTCCCATTTATCTCTATTTCTGAAAGGTTGCCCAAGGTGTCACGCAGTAGAACTAAACCCGGGGCCATATCGTTGGCAAATAAGCCCTTACCACACGGCCACGCCTGTGCGTATCAGCATGCTTCTATAACTGTTTTTTTTTTAATATTTAGATTTTTATTTTATTCTATTTATTTATTTATTTATTTATTTTCGTGTACAACTATGCGGGTGGGTCCGATTCTTTTGTGGCTGCTTTAGGTGGTGCTGGTGGTAGAGGCGACGATAACAATGCAGTAAAGGAGGTAAACGTATTTACTTACAAAATAGGTTAACGTTTGTAAAAAGAAAAAAAAAAAAAGGTTACGCACGACACGAGTGTTTTCCTCCTTTTTTTTTTATGTAAAACAGTTACACAAGTCAATAACCCATTCCCCTACCTGCACCCCTACCTGCACCCCCACCATACACCTGCAGAACTAATTCTCCGACTCGCATACTTGTACTAAAAAATGACATAGGAAATGTATAGATATAAATACATAAAGAAACTCATTTACTTTATATAGCTTGCATATTTCTATACATATATCCATTATGCTGTGTGCATGTTTGTGTACAAACACGCGCACGTATAGTTAAATTATCAGGCATATATATATATATATATATATATATATATAGCCATTTAACAGCGGTCATGCTGGTGCACCGCCTTTAGTCGAACAAATCGACCCCAGCCTAGTACTTATTCTATCGGTCTCTTTATCCGAATCACTAGGTTACGGGGACGTAAACACACCAACATAGATTGTCAAGCGATGGTGGAGGGACAGACGCAGACATACACAACTCTCTCACACTCACACACACACACACACTACACACACACACACACACACACACACACACACACACACACACACACACACACACACACACATGTAATCGACGGGCTTTATTCAGTTTCCGTCTACCAAATCCACTCACAAGGACTTGGTCGGCCCGTGGCTCTAGTAGAAGACACTGGCCCAAGGTACCATGCTGTCGGACTGAACCCGGAACCATGTGGCTGGGAAGCAAGCTGCGTACCACACAGCTACGCTGCGCCTATACATACATACATACATACATACATACATACATACACGCACACACACATACACACACACACACACATTCATATATATATATATATATATATATATATATATATATATATATATATATATATATATATATATATATATATATATAATCAATGTTTCTCAACCGAGGCATAAAAATATATTCACTTTATTGCTTATAATGAGTGTGTTTTACTTTTCCCTCTTTCTCTCTCTTTCACACATACACACACTTTCTCTCTTTCACACTCCCTTTTTATTTGTATAAATACATATTGTTGCTATTATGCAAAAGTGTCATAAGTCCGAAACGTGGCTTTTTGAGAAAACGAAAAAAAATAGTTTCACCATTCCATAGCAAAACCGTCGTACGACACTTTGGCAGTTTTTGCTATCTCGGCATCTGAAGCAGCTGGAGATACGATTGCTTGATCAAAAGAACCCGCTATTGCAAGCAAAAATGAATATTGAACAAAACGCATTTTGGACATATGCCAGTTTAACATGACAGCAACGCTATGCATATTCATATACACATATGTGCATACATGTCTACATACGCGCACATACATGCACACGCACAAACACACACACACACACATACACACACATGTGGAGAAAGAGAGAGATATACATACACCTGTGCGTATGTTTTAATGCAATTGCAGCACTTATATACAATACTTCTAATTTTCAGCCTCATAACATTAGAGTATATTAGTACCACAAGTTGTTCACATCTTAGGCATTAACTAATGTATTTTTACCTCATATTTGGTTATGTAACCATTTACCAAATCTCATTCTTGACGAGATGGCCTTGTCAAAATGAAAGGCCACTACGAATTAGAAAATAACTATTATATGTCATTAAAGAAATCTGAAAGTACGAAAAACAATCCAGAAATTTAGCTTGTGACATGAACACACACCTATCTAGTGCGTACACATGCAAAAACGAGTATGTCAGAACATACCACTGACATCAGTGAAAGGATATTATTTCATAAAACCAGATAGATATGCCAACAGAGATAGGTATGCCAACAGACGTACATGCAAACAAATACATATATAAAGATACAATATATGTGGCGTTTCCTGAAAAAGTATGCAGGGCATACAAGGTATGCAGGGCATACAAGGTATGCAGGGCATATGTAATCTTATAATAAATTTGCTTGACATTCCGTTACTTAGCCAGTCTGTAGCGCTTCCACTGAATAGAGAAAAAGAGGAAGAAAGAAAAGAGAGAGAGGCCAAAAGACGGAGAGAGAAAAAGAGACAGGGAGAGACATATGCAACCTGGATTTTACCTGCTCCATTCCCTCAATTTGGATACACACACACACACATACACATACACGCATACACACATATATATACACTTCTATATATTACTCATACACACACACACACACACACACACACACACACACACACATATATATATATATATATATATATATATATATATATATATATATATATATATATATAACATATATCACACACACACACACATATATATATATTAGGTATATACATATATATTACATACATGCATATATCGTTCACACACATTCATTACAAGTGCGTATACACATGCAATACGTAATACATATTCCCCCCACCCACCCGCGTCTATCTTCACGCATGCGTGCGTGTATTTCTGTGTTAGTATGCACAAGTGCATTACTGATATTCTGACACTGATGCCTAGCCACTTCTTTACGTGTGTGAGGTCCAGGTGTGTGGAAGATACTGCGTTGCGTTGGATTTAGTTTCATACTTTTGCGCCTTCATGTTATTATAGTTAGGGGCTAGGGAGACTATTGCGGCCATCATAATATACTTCTACTAAATTATCAAATAAGTTTCTGGTAGCTTTAGTTAGCGAAAAAAGCTATTAACGTGGCGGCAGTCGGGTATGAAAATTACCCTGAATTATTATTACGTGACATATTATTAGTCTGCCAAAACGGATAATCCGACACTGAGTCTGGAAACCAGGGAGCTAGAAATTCTGTTGTGTACTGTAAATTATGTGTATATCGTTCTATATATGTGTGCGTGTGTGCGCGCGAGCGTGTTTGCGTACATGCATACAAACATGTATATATATATATATATATATATATATACGCACATATGGTCAATTATATATATATATATATATATATATATATATATATATATATATATATATATATATATATATATATATATTTATGCATGTATATATATATACATATAAACAGATAGATAGATAGATCTAGGCATACATATACATATATATATATACATACACACATATATATATATATATGTGTGTGTGTGTGTGAGTGTGTATGTGTGTGTGTGTGTGTGTGTGTGTGTGTGTGTGTGTGTGTGTGTGTTGATAGAAAGGACAACAAAAGAAAGAAAGAGACCTCGATATTATGTAAATAGAGCAATTTATCTGTAAAAATATTTGACACTTATTCGGTAGCCATGATAAAACTCCGAGTCTCGGATGCCGTGGTGGGAACCCACGCCAACATCTCTTCAGTCACACGAACTCACATAAGGAATCTTGCAAACCAAATCCCAAAACGAAGTATATATATATATATATATACATATACTTCCCTTTGTTTAACGGTCATTTTTCACAGGAATTTTCAATGGCCGGATAACTGAAGAGATGTTGGCGTGGGTTCCCACCCCGGCATCCGAAACTCGGAGTTTTATCATGGCTACCGAATAAGTGTCACATATTTTTAGATATATATGTATATATATATATATATATATATATATATATATATATATATATATATCTGTAAAACGAAAATTTTTGGAAAAATAAATAAGTCAGTGGAAACTTTGCCGGCGAGTATATTAAATAATATGGTACTAAAAGAGAATCACTCCCCCCAGACACAATAAAACATGCTTCAACACATGAACTCACGTAAGGAATCTTATGTAAACCAAATCCCAAAACGAAATATATATATATATATATATATATATATATATATATGTTTGTCTTTCTTTTTGGGGATTTACTATACATGTATATGTATGTATGTATGTATGTATGTATGTATGTATAAATATACAACTTATATATAAATGAGAGCGTGGATTAAAAGTTAAATGCATATGAAGAAAAATAGAATTTTTTTGTTAAAAATGTATGATGCGTAAATTTAAAGAAAGAGATTTTCTAGGCAGTGAGAATGATATATATTAGAAAAATGACACTGAGCTCCAGCAATTTCTAGTCGTACTTTGGATTATGAACTTGGAGGTTTGTAAATTGCATAATAAGAATTTGAGGGCATGTCAAACGGTTGACAATAGCATTTATACCAGACCAATCCTTTTGTATACTGCGAGGAAAGCTAGGTTATTCAACTACATGATATCACAATAGAAAATTATTGAAATACTTATAAACTTATAGAAAGAAAAGTAAAAGAAAGAAAAGTGAAAGAAAGTAAAAATGGGGAAATGCTTTATCCTTAAATAACAACGCAATCCTGATTTCCATTTGAACACTAGATTCGAGATTTTCGAAAAATGTAGACATTACGGTAAACAATTATTACAAAACTGTGGGCTATATTACCGATATCGGTCTAACTACAGTCGCAAATAATCTCCCGACTGTTCACTATATCTTGCAGTCTCTTTCCCTTCATACATTTATCTGTAGAGGTTGTAAGAAATGACGTGGGCCATTACGCTGATGGCATGTAGAACTGGTACAAAAATCTAGTGAGGAATAACATTTAGACAAAAAGGAATATCCATTATGTGTTGAATAATCCCAGATTAGCTTATATTGGGTAGACTTTAGGGTTGTCCAGGACTACATGGTTTAAATAAAATTTCCTTATTTCAAAGATTTTGCTGCTATGTCTCGCATATTGAGCAAGGTTCTCTCATTGCCTCCATATCTATCATGTTCAATGAATTTGTTAATGACACTGGCGGAAATGGTAAAAGATCTTAGATAGGAACAAGGATATTTTAAATAAGCAGCATTCTATACTTGAGATGATGTGTCTAATATATTAAATCCGAATTAATACCACTAAATGAAATGGTAGAAGGAAGAAAGATTGCTATTTCTATTGGTAAAATCTCATGTTTTTTTTTTTTTTATTAGGAAGTTCTCCTAAGTTACAGTATTCTCTAACGTAGTATTGGATGTATTTTCAAGTTAGTTAGAAGTGAAATCAGAGTGGTTTAGGTATTCGACCTTTAGGTCATTGCATGTCCTTATCCACACACACACACACACACGCGCGCACACACACATAATGCAAGCTTACACACATGCGTTAATGTTTTCATGGTAGTGTCTCGTAGTCCGAGAAAGACGGTTCTGCAATTTCTTACTGAACAACCTGCCCAGATGATTTGTTTATAGTGATCAAATGTTTATGCTACACATTAGCTCTCTCCTTCCCTCCATTCGACGTTGTCCATACAAGTGCACGCTGTGCCATACATCTTATGTCGAAGTAACCATAGGACAGTGCAAGATGAAGTATTTTGCTCAAGAACACAACGCAACGCCCGCTCCAGAAATCGAACACACGATCTCGCGATCGTGAATACCGCCGACTGACCACTAGGTCCCGCGCCTTCAAACAATCAAAACATGCATACGTACATTTATTTATTTATGTATTATTATGAGGTGAGCACAGCAGGACAAGAGGTAAACACATCAGTAA
Source organism: Octopus bimaculoides (assembly GCF_046866305.1). Taxonomy (NCBI): domain Eukaryota; kingdom Metazoa; phylum Mollusca; class Cephalopoda; order Octopoda; family Octopodidae; genus Octopus; species Octopus bimaculoides. Next base: position 53,684,000 of record NC_142929.1, on the reverse strand, counting down.
GTCAAGTCTGTTGGCTGTCTAATATTCGGGAATGAAGTCACCTCATTTCATTTAGAGCTGTGATGGCCTTGAGAAAGGCATATTTGTCACATAATGCCCTTCCACCACTTATGTGTTGGCCTTGCGCCGAAATAAGGAATCGATTACAAAGCACATAATACAAATACATCTGTACAAACACATCCACACATCCACACATATAGGTACACATATAGGTACACATATCTACATCGCCAAATTTAAATAAAACACATGTAATGTACATATATTTACACACAAACACATACGTATATGTGTGCTGTGCGTAAGTGTGTGTATGTATGTATGTACTTCTTTATATATATATATATATGTGTGTGTGTGTGTGTGTGTGTGTGTGTGTGTGTGTGTGTGTGTATGTATGCGTGTGTGCGTGTATACACACACACACACACACATATATATATATATATATATATGTATGTATGTATACACACACACACACACACACACACACACACACATATATATATATATATATATAAGTACATTTATATCAGCTTTTGGATGCTGTGTATCTGTGTACAGTAGCGTTACACAAATATACATACCCTTCCCCTCCCCTTTTCCTCACCATCTTTCCCCCCCCCTCACCCAGTACACACTCTCATTCTGCACCCTTGTGTCCACTTCTCTCTCACCTCTCTCTCTCTCTCTCTCTCTCTCTCTCTCTCTCTCTCTCTCTCTCTCTCTCTCTCTCTCTTCTGTTTGCTTTGCCTAAACAAATCGATAAATGTGGAGACAGGTCTCGATATGTAAATCGACTTTGGAGAAGGAAAAGTGGTCTTAGCATATCCGGTGTCTTACGGATAAGTATATAGTATGATATGGAAATGTTTATGCGGTAGCCATCGTATACAAAACAGTTAACAAGGAAACCACACAAAGTATTGCAGACGATCGCTTTCCTTCGACTTGACACACGCGCTAGCGCATGTGAAGTGCATACCTATGGATATTTGAAATAGCCAAATCCCGATGACACTAAATAAACATCTCAAAGGAAAGGACGAAAGAGAGGATATGAAGGATACGATGGTAAAAATAAAAGAAAATCTATTGAAAAATAAGCAAATGAAAGCAGGAATAACAAAAAGAAAAAGAACAATGGAAATGAAAACAAAGAGAAGCAGAAATGAAGGTAGGTAAGAAAAAAAAACGGAGATAAACAGAAGTCAGGTAACAAGTATAAGAGAAAAAGAGAGGTTGAAATGAAAAGGGAAAAGCTGAAGTGAAGAGAAGTTTTGAAAGCAATAAAAGCAATAAAAGGATAGAAAGATGAAGAAAAAAGGTAAAGACGAGTCTGATGTCGGTGAAGAAAAAATAGAATGATGGAATACAGAAAGCGGGGGAAAAGAAAGATAAGAAGAAAAGAATGAAAAACAACGAAACATGGTCAGAGAAAGAAAATTGAAAAAATAAAAAATGGGAGTGAAAATGATAGCAGAAACTTGTAAGGATAGAAGATAGAAAGACTAAACAGAGAAGTAAAAGAAAATGGAAGGAAAGAAAGATAGAATGAAAATAGGAAAGGAAAGAAAGGAAAGGTGAAAAAGAGAAGGAAAAACGTTAAAAAAGAAAGAGGAAGAAATGGAAAGAAAAAACTTTAAAAAACAAAAGGGAAGAATCCATACAAGCGCACACTTAGCTGTTCTGTTTATCTAAACAAGAATCGTCAAGACCATAAAGAAGTAGAATTAAACACAATTTACGCGCAGTTAAATATTAGGTCACAGATCAATATAATTGTCATGTACTCAGTACGTGACCTATCACTGACCTACCATTAGAGTTTTGCCACTGTTATGGCCATGCCGCTGAGGCCGAGAAGCAGAGTAAACGGTATAGTGTCAAGTTAAATGCATTCCGATTCTTTGTAAGGTCCTCAGTATCATCTGGAGGTTCAAATCATTCCCTGATTGACCTTACATGACATTTTTAATTGGGGATCTATCTAATGACAACTTCACTACTTTATTATTAATCGTGTGCAATTTTAGTTGATGGATGCGAAAGAAGTCCATCGTATATATTTATTTCTCTCTATATATCTTTATGTATGTTTCTTCATGTGTATGTTTGTCCCCTACCCCTACTTGAAAATCGATGTTGGTGTGTTTACACCCCCCCCCCCGTAACTTAGCAGAGAGACCGACTGAATAAGTACCTGGCTTTAAAAAAAATAGAAGTACTAGGGGGTCGATTCATTCGACTAAAAATTCTCCAAGGCGGTGCACCGGCATGGCCGCAGTCTAACGACTGAAACAAATAAAAGATAAAATATATGCGTGAGTGGAAATATGCATGTATGTTTGTGTCTGTATGTACCCCACCAGCGTCTACGTAACATTAGTGATTCGGCCAAAGGGATGATGAAATAAGTATCAGGTTTAAAACTTAAAAACAACAGGAGTTGATGGAAGTATTGATGCAATCAACCTTAGTTACTCGGGCAAGTTTTGTCTTTTTGTCTTGCAGGGCATCCAACGAAAACCATCCTCCTTACTAAGCAGGCTTGGTAGGTTTACCGGTTTAATTGCCGATAGCCTGATCATGCAACAGGTTGTAGTGGGTTATATGTTACCAGTACATACATACATACATATATACATACAGACATACTTACATACATACATACAGACATACATACATACATACACACATACATACATAAACATACATATATACACATTTATGTGTATATATATATATATATACATATGTGTATGTGTATCTGTATGCATGCACATATGCATGTATGTATGTATGTATGTACGTATGCACATATGTGTGTATATATATGTATGTATATGAAAGAAAGAAAAGTCATACTAGTTTGATAACGAAAGAAACACTTTCCACCCATGTTGAATTTATTAAGCATCTGTGCCGTTAGGACGGTCATGCATGACTAAATGTCTATTCATTGTTATATCATTAACTCTCTGATGTGTTTGTTATGCAAAAATTTTCTATTGATTGTTTATTCGTTTCTTCTATGAAATTAGTCGTATTACTCAAGTAACGAAGTGACTTATTTATCAACTCATCTATTAAGCTAACATCTGTCACCCGTAGAGACATCCAGCAACACAATCATTTATACTATATTCAGTGAAGCACATTTATCCAATTATTTATCATCTAGCCAGGCATACTTCCCAAAGGGTATTAACATTACCATAAGTCACTCATTTATTCAGCCAGTCAAACGATCACTCATTCAACCATGGAATCCGTCCAATCGGCGAGCAGTGGTTTCTGTTTAAATTTCTAGTATTCCAATACAACATAGAAGACAAACTGAATCCACAAGGAGCTCTGTAGATGTAATCCAAAATACACGTATACCTCGCCTCACGTCAGTAACTGATTTCAAGATATGCGACTCAACTAAAAAAAAACCCACATAATACGAATAATCATTAAAAAAAAAATTGTTAGCTTATATCTGTTTTACTAAATGGTTTGTACACATTTTCACACGTATTCTATTTGATTTTCCGATTCAGTATTGGTTTTTAGGTGTTTTTCTTTTATTTCTATGTTTCTGAGCATATTCTTCGAGACCGATGTCAACTTAGATTAATCGACTGAAGTTGAGGTTTATTTTCTCCATTGATTTCTTTAAAACACGGCATAAAGTTTAAAAAAGACGTAACCGGCACGACGTAAGATGAGGTATACCTATAGATATTATTTGCGAAAATATATTTTTTGCTCATGTGAAAGGATATATTATTATTAACACACACGGGGACCTTACGTTTTGTAATTTTGTAAATTTGAATTTTGCATTCCTTATTAAGCATACTTATTAATTACAATCTCCCTATAATTAACGGGAAGTATGGAGAAGCTAAGTTGTATTACGTAATGCAGGAAATAACTATATTGGCAAATTAGGTCTTTAATAAAGCATTGGAATGTTCAATTTTCGTACATATATATATTATATATGCATACATACATATCTGTGTGTTTGTGTAGGCACATGCATAGTTATGCCGTAAGAATGTTTGCTTTCAAATTACGTCACACCTTGTGCAAGTCTTTTTTTTTATTTTAGTGCCGACCAAAGCCACGTAAATGAGTTTGGTAGACCGAAACTGAAAGAACTAGTCATATAAAAACGCGTGCGTGCGTGCGTGAGTGCATGTGTGAGTGCGTGTGTGTGTGTGTGTGTGTGTGTATGTGCATGTGTGTGTGTGTGTGTGTGTGTGTGTGTGTGTGTGTGTGTGTTAGTGATTTTGACTGTCCCAATATTGCTTAGCAACTAACGATGGTTTGTTTATGTCCCCATGAGTTAGCGATTCGACAAAAAAATTCTGGTATCAATTTGTTCCACTAAACTACCCTTCAAGGAGTTGCCACAGCATGGCTTAAGTCGATTGACTGATACGAGAAAAAAACATGATACACACACATACACACGCCCGCACGCACACACACACAGATACACACGCACCCAGATACACATACACTCTGCAAACACGCACGCACATATATACGCGGTCTGATCAATAAGTATCCTGACAGTTGTCATAATAACGAAGCTAAAGCATACAGAGTAAAGCCGCTTAGCACAGATTGACCTTGAACTCTACTTTGCATGAGCCCTAAGTTTTAACGTTCTAGCTCACTTCCGCTATTTCCAGTAGTGTTTGGAAGTAATGCGTCTAGGGTGTGTTCGTCGCATTGACCATGACAGAAAGCTGAGCAGAGAACCTGCATCGAATTTTGTCAAAAGCTTAGCAATATCTGCCTAGAGGCCTACGCAAAATTTTCAAGAAGTTATCATCGTTCTCGACACAATCAAAGAGATTTTGTGCAACTGAAACCCGAGTGACTTTTTGGTCAGCTGAAAGTAGTTTTGGCACAAATTTGGCAGACATGCGTCTCATACCCAAATCTTCAGTCATAATGGACTGAACTGAACCGTCACGGATGGTGATTCGACGAATTGCTTCACAATCATATATTAGCGCTTTCATCTAGAATCTATTAGAGTAGATGAAAGCGCTAATATATGATTTATAAAAACATGTGACATATTAATAAAAATCTGTAAATGTGCAACCATCCAGATCTCTAATACCTGTACATCACCTCTAAACCTTCTAATATATATATATGTATATATATATATATATATATATATATATATATATATATATGTATATATATATATATGTATATATATATATATGTATATATATATATATATATATATATATATATATATATGTATATATATATATATATATATATATATATATATATATATATATATATATATATATATATATATGTATAATAGACAAGTTAAAATAATAGTCATTACATATAATTCTCGATATGTATTCAGTCTATATGAAGCCCATCCCCTGATTTACAATATAGAATGATGATGAACCATAACTTTGGACCCTACCAAAAGATTATTTGGAGCACTTCTCTAATTCAAGTAATGTTACCAACAGAGGGCTTATGAAGTATTTTGCCCGGATTAATAACCCCTCACTATTTGTTATATGTGGAGGTGCAATAGCCCAGTGGCTAGGACAGCGGACTCGCGGTCATAGGATCGCGGTTTCGATTCCCAGACCGGGCGTTGTGAGTGTTTATTGGGCGAAAACAGCTAAAACTCCACGAGGCTCCGGCAGTGGGTGGTGGCGAACCCTGCTCTACTCTTTCACCACAACTTTCTCTCACTCTTTCTTCCTGTTTCTGTTGTACCTGTATTTCAAAGGGCCAGCCTTGTCACACTGTGTCACGCTGAATATCCCCGAGAACTACATTAAGGGTACACATGTCTGTGGAATGCTCAGCCACTTGCACGTTAATTTCACGAGCAGGCTGTTCCGTTGATCGGATCAACTGGAACCATCGACGTTGTAAGTGACGGAGTGCCAACAACATTTGTTATACATATATACATGTGTGTGTGTGTGTGTGTGTGTGTGTGTGTGTGCGTGCGTGTGTGTGTGTGTGTGTGTGTGTGTGTGCGTGCGTGTGTGTGTGTGTGTGTGTGTGTGTGTGTGTGTGTGTGTGAATTTGTCTGTGTGTGTGTGTGTGTGTGTCTGTGTCTGTGTCTGTGTGTCTGTGTGTAGTTCAGCGTACATATACCGGTTTGAAAACCTGGCTAAATTATATTTTAAAAGATGCCCAATTGAATTTTTCCAGTTTACGAATCTTATCCTTTCTCTCTTGATCTTTCCTTACTTCACTCTTTTTTTTTTTTTTTTTTCCTTGTATCTTTCTGTCTTCTCTCTTTCTTTCTTTCTTGTGGTTCTGAAAGTGTACAAACACCGTGAATTTTTAGTTTAAATTCATACATTCGTCTTTGTTTTCTGATGTCAGTGCATATACAGTCCGTCGATCCTGTTAGCACCGTCTGACATCTGCTTCATAACCATGACCAACAGATGTCCATATATATATATATATATATATATATATATATATATATATATATATATATATATATATATATATATATATATATATATATATATATATATATATATACATATATATGTATGTATATATTCGTTGGTTTAGTAACATCACTATACTAACCTCCTGTTTTCTTTTGTTTGCATCTCTTTCACCATTTCTGCGTTTCTCACTTTTTTCTTTTTTTTTTTTTTTCCTATCCTATCTCCCTATTTCCTCATTCCACGTTTCATCTCTAAACGTCACGGTTCATTTCTGATTTTCTTTCTGGTCTATTGGATTCTTTCTACATTTCCAATTTGCATTTATCATCAGAATCACTTGCCCCACCTTCTTTTTCTATCCTACTCCGCTACACTCCCATAAAGTCTTACCCATTTTATTTTCCCATTCTCAATATGTATCCAAGCATGCGTATATATATTGTATGTGCACACACACACACACACACACACAAACACAGAAACACACACACACACACACACACACACACACACACACGTAGGGAGCAGGTGTCAGCGCGTAATTGCACGTTCAGTTCCTTCTTTTGTTGCCTTTTGTCATTACGGCTAAGACCATGCAGGAGCTGAATGTATAGTTTATTTATATTGTTATTTTCCCCGGTTTCATTCATTTAGACTAACAATAACATCATCCTCAGTACTTATTTTGTTTAATAACCCCCGGAGAATGAAAAACAAAACTCAGCAGAGTAGGTATTGAACTCAAATACTTAACGTATCTGATTAAGTTCCGCAAAACATTTTGCCTTCCCTCCTACCGATTGAGTTTTCTATTCTCATATTCTCTGTTCCATCTACTCCGCGTTTCGGAGTAGATGGAACAGGGACAACTGAAGAAGGGAAATATTCTCTATGTTGCATGTCTCGTTTCTTTGTTTGTTTTTTTCGTTGTTCGAAAAAAAAGTTCGTTTTCTGCCTTCGTCTTTTATGTTTTCGTTTCTCATTGTGTTTAACGTTTTTTTTTTTGTGATGTCCTGTACCCATACATGCATGTATGTCTACATATAGATGTAGGTATGTACATGTTGTTGGCACTCCGTCGCTTACGACGTCGAGGGTTCCAGTTGATCCGATCAACGGAACAGCCTGCTCGTGAAATTAACGTGCAAGTGGCTGAGCACTCCACAGACACGTGTACCCTTAACGTAGTTTTCGGGGATATTCAGCATGACACAGTGTGACAAGGCTGACCCTTTGAATTACAAGCACAACAGAAATAGGAAGTAAGAGTGAGAGAAAGTACAGTAGGGTTCGCCACCATCTCCTGCCGCAGCCCCGTGGAGCTTTAGGTGTTTTCGCTCAATAAACACTCACAACGCCCGGTCTTGGAATCGAAACTGCGATTCTATGACCGCGAGTCTGCTGCTCTAACCACTGGGCCATTGCGCCTCCACAGGTATGTACATATATATATATATATATATATATATATATATATATATATATATATATATATATATATATATATATATATATATATATATATATATATATATATATATATATATATATATATATATATATATATATATATATATATATATATATATATATATATATATATATATATATATATATATATATATATATATATATATATATATATATATATATATATATATATATATATATATATATATATATATATATATATATATATATATATATATATATATATATATGGATATATGCATATATTTATATATTATTTATATATATAATAATATAGATTTAATCAAAAGCTTAAATGTGGTACTTAAAATGTTTGAGGCACCAGAATTTGGTAGGGTAAAAACCAAAAACAAAATCAAGAGATTTGGTGAATAAAATTTGAAGAAAAGCAACAAAAATTCAATAGGTTATAACAGTACGTACGTTTCGTACAAACTTCATTTATTTATGTAGTGAGAACACCACATAAGATGTGTAATGAAAATGTACTCTTCAGCTGCATAATGTTGATTAACAGCCCAGTCAAGATGATATTTTCTTCTTCTCCTACTCTTGTTTTTGCACACATCTACAAAATGACTTTCTAAAATTGAATTTCCATTATGCAGCTGAGGAGTACATTTTCATTACACATCTTATGTGGTGTTCTCACTAAATAAATAAATGAAGTTTGTACGAAACGTACGTACTGCTATAGCCTATTGATTTTTTGTTGCTTTTCTTCATATTATATATATATATATATATATATATATATATATATATATATATATATATATATATATATATATATATATATCACAAGGCTTTCGTCAGCCCTAGGCTGTAATAGAAAATACTTGCCCAAGGTGCCACGCAGTGAGACTGAACGCGATAAAAATAAATAATAATAATAAGTAAAAGATAAATTCAGCCCTTCGGGTAAATAACTGTACATGAATAGTATTACTCACACAACACTAGAACTCCCAGAAACTTTCACGCTTCATTTGCATCTACCACTTTCTGCACTTCCGCAACTGTTTCTGTCTCCCATCTTTGGCGATTGAGAAAGAAAGCAAAACTCTTTCGTTGAACCCCTTTTGTTCGTACCCATACTTACATACATATGCGTGCGTGCATGTGTTTGTGAATGTACATGTATGAGTGTGTCTGTAAGCGCGTGTGAATGTGTGTGTGTGTGTGTGTGTACGTGCGCGTGTGTACATGTATACATACACATATACATATATTATATATGCATACGTTCATACATGCCTGTAGCATATATAAATACACGCACATATGTATGTATGTATGTATGTATGTATGTATGTACGTTTTTAATTGTTTAATTTCTTCCTCTGAGGAAGGGGCTGGTTTCTAAGATACAATGCTCCATCGTATGTATGTATAAATGTACGTATAAATACACAGGTGTATGAGTGTGTGTGTGTGTATATATATAGAGAGAGATGAATATGTATATATATGTGTGTATATAATATATATATGTGTGTGCGTACGTATATATGTATATATACATGCATATGTATATATACATATATGTATATATGCATATCTACGTACATATATATATATATGTATATATATATATATATATATATATATATATATATATATATATATATATATATATATATATATATATATATATATATATATATATAATACAAATAATATGTAAGTATATGCATATATACGTACATGTATGTACATACATCTACGTGTATATATAAATGCATATCTGGGTACAGGACGTCACAAAAAAAAATCGTGGACAAAATGAAAAACAGAACATAAACAGAGCACAGAAAACACACAGGCCACATAGAGAACATTTCCTTCATCAGCTGCCACCATACAAAACTAAGCGTTTATCTATCTATCTATCTATCTATCTACCTATCTATCTATATATATATATATATATATATATATATATATATATATATATATATATATATATATATATATATATATATATATATATATACTTACTTGTGTATACTTGATTTGGTTCACACTATAGCCATACACATACGCACGCACGCACGCACGCACAAACATACAGTCTCCAAAACACACGCATGCATTTTGTTAGATCGGTCAATATTTGTCTGCTATGGTCGTAGTGTTCAAGTTTAATGTTTATTAGCCTTATCTGTAACTATGTGTATCTGCATGTTAGCTTTTAACTAACATATCTTCGGTTGACAGTTAGATAATTATACAAAACCGTAGCCCTTCACGTACCTATCTAAATGGAAAGAAGTATATTTGTGTAACACAAAAACAAAAAACAAGAAGACAAAGATAAAAATGTTATATATACATATACCTGAAATAGAAGTCAGAAAATGTTGACAAACTAACCAAATGCTGGTGCAATCAACACGACATTGTTGTTTTTGGTTGCATCAATTCTCTTATCAAATAGTTGGTGTTTGCATACCTACATGCAAGCATACACGAATGTATTTTCATACATTTTATATGGATATGTATATATGAATAACCACTGTGTAGGCAGATATATTTCTGTGTGTCTGTATGTGTGCATGTGTGTGTGTTTTACTAGCACTGTACCCGGCGCTTTCCCAGTTGGAAGGTAGCTATAAACGGACCAGGACTGGTCGTTATGAAGGCATATTCGATCTAATAGACTATTATCGCATAAGATTAACGCGCAGTTTACGATCGTAAAAAAATGAAAGTAAATTGTCACATTTGACACCAAACATGATGACAGTGACATCCCATAATTTCATTTAAGCAATGTATGTGACATAGCCAATGTATAGAACGTACATCTATTTAAAATAACATGAAAACTGTACATATATTTTTTTATAAGATGAAAACAATCACATTTCTCAGTGGTGTTCATTCTTGCCTAGAGTACACTGAACGATAACCCTCAGCTGCTACTTCTGAAATACTTAACACATCACAAGAAGGTAGTGTGCATGTTGGAGCTTGTCGATATGGCATAAGGAAGGAGTTCTTTATATTGGTTTTATGAAATTTTGGGATGTCGGTGTCGTTGCTTCCAGTTTCTATCGCATTTTACATATATTCAAAATTGGCTGTCAACAAAGTAGTATTCCTGAAGATGCAATCCACTAACTGTCACTGTTTATTTAACGTTCATTTATTGCCATTTTAGGAAATGAAGTCGCTAAAATCGAACGGGCGTAGCTGTTGATATGATAATACTGTCTATATAATACTGGATATAATTGTATCTTTTCTTTCGATGCAACAAGAGAGAATAGTTGGTTAGAATAGATTTCTTAACTGTTAATCATGTGCGACTGCATAACAGCGGTTCTTTGCAATCTAGAAGCTGTTATTGAAGTCTGTGTCAGCAAACACTCAGATTCTAATGAAATTCATAATTCTGAAAGACAGCGAACTATTTCATCGATGTTTACAAATCGATGCTTTTCACTAGTCGGCGCTAAAGACCAGTTCAGCTTTCATCCGCATTGTTTATAATGCTCAAAAATGTCTTCCTGTCTTATCGGTTAAATACTTGGACACGTTTCAACTGGTCAATGTTTTTCAAACCACTCTGTTTCCATATGATTCTTGTTATTAAAATTTAAGTGCAATAAATCGGTTACACTTCTACAGTACACGAAATATTTTAACAGGTTTTTTTTAATACAATTCCTTATTATATTTAATTCTAAAAATGCAATAAGGTTTTTTAAACATCGAATGGCTATGTGGTCCAGCAGAGTAAAATAAGAGTCAAAGCAGTCCATAGGCAAAAAATGGTTGAGAGCCACTGCTCTGTAGTATATATGTGAAGTCCTAGTGTGGTATTTTCTTCATATTGCCAAAATAACTAATTGTTGTTAGTCATACAAAATACATAACAGAAATCCAGTCGGGTGAACTAAAACAGCAAGATTTATGAGTCATAACAATGGACAAAGCATAAACAGAGCTGGCAATGTGTGGGGCCTATAAGACGATTGAAAGTGGGTTTTGTCGGTTCGTTGAAAAGCCAAAATTAGGTTCCTAACCATCTGCCGGCTTCCAGGAATTAAATTTTTTTTAAATCGACCTCGCGTCCCCCTCGGATTTCAAAAGGAGAAGCCTCTAGCTCAACTGGCCCCGAACGCAGAGTTATTCTGCCTTGTCAAATTTCTCCGGGAAGGCCCTCGAGATGAGATATGAACCAGGTTCACAAACTGTCACATCGACCAGAAAAGACAGATTTTATAAGAACAACATTTCAAATTTTCTACGTTACCACTTGTGTCTATTAACAACCGTTGCTAGGCAAAGATCTTCTAAATCGTCTCAGTTAATGATATATGTTTAATTGAGCTCTTAATCTATTTTGGTCTATTTATTATCTGGAAAGGTAGAAAGGTGATAAACATATCGAGAGAAATGTTCCGATTTAGCTTTTCCAGTCGACTTATTTCAGACAAAACCAACATGAATAAATGGATAAACGGATGAACGAGTTTATAACGAAGTGTGTGTGAGTGTGTATACATGTGTATGCATGTATGTATGTCTATCTATCTATCTATATATATATATATATATATATATATATATAATCATAAATGTATAGGGATTGACAGTAACCTGCTTCTCCAACATACTGAGAATTCAACATACTGAATTCTCAGTATGTTGGAGAAGCAGGTTACTGTCAATCCCTATACATTTATGATCATAAATTTTTACCGAAAAAGGTTTTTTTCATACTGAGCTACCCGGCAGAATTGTTAATTATTAATTTTATTACTAATTGATGATTTCCCTGCCCTGCATATCTATATATATATATATATATATATATATATATATGTGTGTGTGTGTGTGTGTGTGTGTGTGTGTGTGTGTGTGTGTGTGTGTGTGCGCGCGTGTGTCTGTACATATGTATGTGTATGCATATGTATGTGTATGTATGTGTGTGTGCATGTGCATGTATATGTGTGCTTGTATGTGACTGTGTGTGTATGTGTGTATATCTGTGGAAGCATGTGTAGACGGATAGATAGATGAACACATACATATACATGCTTACACATGCTCACACGCCTGCACACACTCTTTCTCTTTCTCTCTCTCACGCACATACGCTAACATACTCTCACTCACTCTCTCTCACAGATACACACACACACACACACACATTCCCTCTTCCTCTCCATCTCTCTCTCTGTTTCTTTCACTTAAGTTTAGCTTAAAGGCCGCACTCCTTGAGGACTTCTAGGTTAGCTCCTGCGGAGGGTTAACTGGGCCTCCGGTCCAAAACTTGAGAGAGCAATAATAATGAAGCATTTCCTGGTACCTTACCAATATGGTATTACTTTAAATTCAGTTTAAATGAAGAACTTGTAAGTTCACAAAGTTTTGGAGTTCTTTTAAAATTTGAATTTTCAACTGTTAGCATATAACAAATCCTCGTCCAGACCTGATCCCAATGCTGGATGTTCAAGAACCAAACGAAGGGCAGGTTTTCAATCCCAGGATCATCCCGATTCCAAAAAGGTGTAATATGTCTATGTAGAGCAAATGTAGACTCAGTTACAAGATTCCCGGACGAACGGGCGGACGGACGGACGGACAGACGGACCGACCGACCGACCGACAGAATTTCGCGTTCGTTATTATAGATGTACATAAGCTCAAATTTTATAAGCTTGCGATAAACGAAAATTCATGAATACCTGATTGTAGCTGCGTAGATGGTTGTTTTTATAAGTGTATGCCACGTTTTATACGCCTTTCTGTATGTATTTGTAAGTATATGTATATGAGCGTTTGTGTGTGTCTTGTGTGTGTGTGTGTGTGTGTGTGTGTGTGTGTGTGTGTGTGTGTCTGTCTGTGTGTGTGTGTCTGTGTGTGTGTGTAAGCAACGTTATTTTATCCGTTAGATTTGTATGCACCCCCCAACTATCTTTGTGCACGTGTACGCATTGTGTGCCTGTGTGTGTATATGCGTACTTATGTAAATGTACATATATATGTGTCTGCGCATATGTGCGTATGTGTGAGTGCCTGTGTATGTGTGTGTGTGTTTGTGTTTGTATGTGTGTGTACGCACGCGCGTGTGCAAACACAGAAAGACCGGACGGACAGATTGATAGGTAGAAGGAAGGAAGGAAAAGAGATCGAATGGGAGGTAACGTTGCAAAGAAAAACACAAAGCCTTCTCTCCTCTTTTCCTCCTCTTCCCACTTCTATTGTTTTCTGTCCTCCTCTCCCCACTCTCTCTTATCCTCGCCATCTAATCATCTCGGCATAACTAACAGACAGTACTTTGTTCAACAGTTTATATTGCAGTCATATGAATAGCTGTGTGTATTATATTAACTTTCTATTTTCATGTCCTACAGGAGGTAGATGTTTCCTTTTTGACCTCTGATCATTTCACAATCCATGAAAGCTGCTTAAAACCATCTTTATCTATTTCAGAAATTGTTTTCTCACTTTTCATCACGGGCTTTTAAATGTATTTTGTACTGTTTCTTTTTCTTTCTTTTTTTTTCGTCCTTCTGTTCCTATTCCACCTTCTTCTTCTTCTTCTTCTTCTTCTTCTTCTTCTTCTTCTTCTTCTTCTTCTTCTTCTTCTTCTTCTTCTTCTTCTTCTTCTTCTTCTTCTTCTTCTTCTTCTTCTTCTTCTTCTTCTTCTTCTTCTTCTTCTTCTTCATCATCATCATCATCATCTGCAAATAGCATCTTCATTATTATGAATATACTTACATTAAAGAGGCGATCTATCAGAATCGCAAATGGGCTGGACAAAATGGTTTGCGGTCTTTTGTCCGTCTTTACATTCTGAGTTGAAATGTTGCCGAAGTCAGCTTTACCCTTATTTCTTTTGGGGTCGATAAGAGGAAATACCAGTGAAGTACTATAGTCAATGTAATCGACTAGTACCATGTGTTTGTGTGTATTTGTGTTTGTCTCCCACCACCACTTAACAGCAGGTGTTATTTCGATAACGTAACCGTAACTTAGCGTTTCGACAAAAAGAGATCGACAGAATAAGTACCATCCTTTTAGAAATAGTACTGAGGCCGATTTCTTCGACTCTACCCTTCGAGACTTTGACTCCAGCAAGGCCGCAGTCCAGTGACTGAAACAACTAACAATAAAATATATGTACATAATAGATGATATTTTTTCTCCACGTTCTTACCAATCTCGTAAACAAGTCTAGATATTCTCAGAGTTCTTGTCAAAGATAATCAATGCAACTATGGAAAGTAGCGGAACCAGGGAGTCTCCTTGGAATATTTTCCTCTGGATTTTTTTTCATCTCCCTATGATTTGCTTCTACACATTAGTTCTACTTTCAACGATCCTATTGCTTTCAGAAAACAAAACTTCTAATCTTCTTCTTGACCCCGAGGTCACCTGAAAAGACAATACTGAGATGCATTCTGTATGCTTTCTTATAATATATCTAACCCATTGCTGAGTTAAGTGCATTATTCTTTCTGTGCTCTTAGATTTCTGTGGGTGTTGGTGGAATATAGACTTCTATTGTTACTAGACTGCATCAATGTGTTTTCTTTGGAGTCTTAGCCTGTTGTTTTCTTGTGCTTTGATGCACGTAATGTGTCTTCTGCTGTTTGATAGGTTATTAATGTTATCCAGGACTGTTCCTAGTAGATTATTACTGTTATTAATGCCGCACCGTACCGAAGACGGTGAGCTAGCAGAATCGTTACAGCGCCAGACAAAATACTGATTGGTATTTCGTACGTCTTTACATTCTGAATTCAAATTCCCTTTCGGGGTCGATAAAACAAGTACCAGTTGAGTACTGGAATCGATGTAATCGACTTAGCCCCTCCCACGAAATTGCTAGCTTTGGGTCAAAATTTGCAACCATTATTAATACCGCACTAGTCAAAATGCTTAGCAGCATTTCCTTTGGCTTTTTACTTAGTTTAAATTTCACCGAGGTCGACTTTGTCTTTCGCCCTTTCGGGGTCGATGAAATAAGTACCAGTTGAACACTGAGGTTGATGTAAACGAGATACCACCTCCTCTTAAAACTCCTAACCTTGTGCCAAAATTTGAATCGATTTCTAATATTGCTGTGATTTTTGCTGTTACTATTTCTAAACAATGATTAATGATTTTTTTTTTCTACCTCGCTCCATAAATTTATATTTGGTGTCGATTATTCCTATGTCAAACCGTTTTTTCATTTTTGTCTGTCTTTTTCTTTCTGTTAGTGTACTTTATGGTATACGGAACGAGACGGATTGTATGTAAACAATTCGGGCAATTGTTCTGACTGAAAAGAAAAGAAGCTATGACTAAAGCAACTTTTATTTTATTCTATTTATTTATTTATTTATTTATTTATTTATTTTTGTAAATTAATCGATAAAATGTTGTACTTTTGTGCAACCTTCCACGCCTTTTCACCACAATCTCGAGTAATATTCACAGGTTTGGATTACGTACACTATTTTTAATTGAATTTTCACAGGACTTCCAGATTATATTCTGATTATTCATGTTCGGATAACCGAGATTTAAGTGTATACATAAATCCCGCCAGGAGAAAAATCCCTTACTTTTTACCTTTTACTGTTTCAGTCTACGGCCATGCTGGGGCATCGCCTTGAAAAGTTTTAGTCGAATGAATCGATTTCAGAGCTTATTTTTCAAGTTTCACACTTATTCCAGCGATTTGATTTGCCGAACCGCTAGGTTACAGTATCGTAAACAAACTGGTTGTAAACAGTGGTGGGAAACAAACTCAGACACAAAGACGCACGCGCGCACACACACACACACAAACACACTGACGCGTACACATGTTTATTTGCGACAGGCTTCTTTCAGTTTCCGTCTACCATATTCACTCACAAGGCTTTGGTCGACTCAGGGCTATAGTAGATGATATAAAGTAATGATAGTATGCTGATTTCGCTTCTCTAGATTATATCTTTCCTCAGGAGGAAAAAATAGTCTTGTGACACAACCAAAAGAAGTTTGTTTTATCTTCAATCTTTTCATTTTGCATCGCTTTAAAAATATAAAGGGTTAAAAAGCCTTTCACCTGACCTCCTTTGTTCCGTACAACGTGCATGTGCATGTTTAAATGAGCGCTTTAGCGTTCGTATTATTATAGAAGTA
Organism: Octopus bimaculoides; assembly: GCF_046866305.1. Classification (NCBI taxonomy): domain Eukaryota; kingdom Metazoa; phylum Mollusca; class Cephalopoda; order Octopoda; family Octopodidae; genus Octopus; species Octopus bimaculoides. The sequence continues at coordinate 53,666,886 of NC_142929.1, read as the reverse complement.
TGTGGCGTCGAGCAAGAGAGAGAGAGGGAGAGAGAGAAAGAGAGAGAGAGAGAGCGATTATGTTTATCTGGCCACTTCACGCCACCTTTAAATTTAGTTTAAAATTAAAACTATTTTAGCAAAATAATGATTAAATACACATAAACTGGAGTGGAAGCAGAACAATGACAGCAACAACTATTTATTTTGTACCCTTATGCGAAAAGAATTCAAGAATAATTGATCGTCCACACCTTTTTCTTTCGTCTTTCTGACTCTCCTCCAAGCGACCGAATCCCATAACTACTTGTCCTGTTCGCATGAAATTTGATATATTGCTTGTATTCTCGAGCAGATAGGGATTAAGCTTCAATGAGAGCGTGGTAGCAACAACAACAACAACAGCCATACGTAGACACATATTCACAAACCCAAAATAAATACTACCACCTCTACTCTCTCTCCAAACAACAACAACAACAATAACAATATTAAATTAAATAAGGGGGAAATAAACAATTACTTAGGAAAATAGAAACTACTACTACTA
>NC_142929.1:53598857-53658857 GCF_046866305.1 Octopus bimaculoides | reverse complement strand
ACATACACACAAACACACAAACACTCATGAATGCACACAAATACACGTACATACACACAAACAAACATACATATACGAGTAAGTGGACAAACGAAAATAAGTGGCATTCAAATCATTTAGTAAGATTTTCATATATTATCTAATAACAATAATAATAATAGTAGTAGTAGTAGTAGTAGTAGTAGTAGTAGTAGTAGTAGTAGTAGTAGTAGTAGTAGTAGTAGTAGTAGTAACATTGGTGGTATGGAGAGGGTAGGCTGGTATGCATGGGTGACTTGTACCTTGCCCGGACTTGTACGTTGGAGGGGAATTTTCTTGGTGCAATCTCATGGTCATTCATGACCAAAAGGGGTCTTTACCCTTTCCCCCCCTACTAAATATTAGTAACCACACAGATCCTCTACAAAAACATGCACTACCGCACCTCTTTCCCATAGATCATTCCCTTGTCCACTGGCATGAACCTGATTCCACCCCACAGGATTTGTAGTTCTGCGAGGTACATGGCAATCCAATAATCAGGAAGTATGAAAAAAAGCATCCAGTCCATGCTGTAAAGTGGTAGATGTTAGGAAGGGCATCTAACTATAAACAGAAAACCAAAATAGACATTGGAGCACAGTGCAGTCTTTGGACACATCGTATCCTGTCAAACTGTCCAGCCCATGCTAGCTAGGAACATGGATGTTAGATGATTGATGATGATGATGATTTATATATTTTTTGTGAAAATGTTCCTGGATATAACAACACAAAAATAACCACTGCAGAGTTAATGATGATGATAATGATGATAAAAGTGATGATGTTAACTACTCTGTTGATGATGAAATTCAATTTTGAAGTAGCGATTTTTTTTTTTTTTTTTTTTTTTTTTTCAGAAATGGATCTCCATAAAAAAAACTGGAATCTTCTGTAAAAAAAAAAAATATTTAGAAAGAGTCTCCGCCATGTACGCCATTTCGATTACGTCTTTCAAGAAAATTCACAACACGAAATAATAAAATCAGGTTACTTTTATTTAATACAGATGGAATCCACGGCAACGCAATGCAAAAGATTTAAGAAAATCGTCCTTGTCTATACTTGATTTGTATTTACTAAGGGAAGCAAGTATCACGAGGTTTGATTTTCGCTGGTGCTTCATATTTCATCGTTCGTCAAAAGGGTGTCATAATTCGAGTTAGCGGCGAAAACGATAACTCACATATGGTTGTGCTAGATCCAAATGTTAACGCTACACCATACAATCGATAAACATTTGGAAAGGCATCCTGTACAATACGTAAAGATCCAGAAATATCCAGCAGTGTCATCATATTTTGTTTGGAAATGTTAGCTTTAGCCACAGTAAGTTCAGACAGCAAGGCCGATTTGTCGCTATTAACTAAATTGCTCAAAGTTTTTAAAGCATCAAAATCCAAAAATGTCTCGGACGTTGGTAGCAGACTTGCCAAGGAAGAATATATGCTGTCGTTTTGCTCTGAAAATCTATTTTCTAGCTCTCCTAAGCTTTCATCGATGATCGCGAAATAAATTTTGCAGTGAAAGATTATCCAGTCATCTTGTGATGGTACCAGGGCCTCAATAACATAATCTGAAAGATGATGGATCCCGCTTCGACGCATGCGTTCCTCAATTACATTAAATTGACTCATTTGTTTCAGAATCTCATCAAATATTAAAGAGTCTCAGTTTGGTTATTTCACTCTTGGCAATCTTAAGAACTCCAAGGCCATGGTTTGTATTGCAATTGTGACTCTGAAACTGTTTGTCTACAGGCCTAGTTATATGCAGAAATTTGCTAAGAACAGGGGCTAGAAAAACAAACCTTTTGGAACGAACTTGATGTAAAATTCCAGTTGCTTCGATACGGGTTTTTGAATCTGATGAATCTGTGTACTCGGTTAGCAAACCAACAATTTTGGAGTGATTTTCTATTACAGAAGCAATGGCACTGAAATGGCCCGACTATGTATGCTCCATATGACGTTGCAATTTTAATCCTTTGCAGAGACTAGCTATCCTTGGCCGTTTAATAAAATTATGAAGAATATTCCATCAGTTTTGGTTTGTTTTCGGCCTTATAACTATGCGGTTCGATAGAAATATGCCCCACACTTGGAAAAAAACATAAGTACAGAGGTAGTGCCCCAGCATGGCCGCTATTCAATGACTGAAAAGTAAAAGAAAAGTTAAAAGAAACCACTTATTTTAGCGGTACTGATGCTTTTGTTTTCTTATGTTTGTTTTGTTTCTTGTCTAGATTTGTTTCTAGTCAGGATCGGATTTTCAAAGAAAAATATGACTACCGAAGCGAGAGCGCTCAACTAAATTTGCACCAGATGACCGGCAAACAATTCAAAACTCGTATCCTGTTGATTATAAAGAATAAATGAAAAAAAAAAAGAAAAACAAACGAAAGACTACAACATTAAGCAAAAAAGCTATTAAAATAGTGATTATGCCCACTCAAGTTTCATTATTAACTCTCTAAATCAACTCGGCGAAGTAATAAGACCATCTAACAAAGAGGATGGATAACGGTTGTCGAAAAGCAAACTAACAAATTAGTACTATTTTGGTATAAATATATTGATATACATGTGCCGCAAAATAATTAGATACCATCAATAGAAATTGATATTTTCTTTTGTGGTTCAATAATAACAATGCACAAACATACACATATCATATGTATCATACGACAGGCTTCTTTCAGTTTCCGTCTACGAAACCCACTCACATGACTTATGAAAACAACATACATATTTATATATATATATATATATATTTATATACATACATATATATATAGGAAAATGAAAAAAAAGGCAGAATTCTAAACTGCAAGCATATTTTAATAAAGATTTCTAAACTGGAAGCTTATTTTAATAAAGATTTCTAACCGGTTTTCATTGCAAAAGCAAATTATCAAGAAGAAGGAGAATGAAAATGTTTTTTACAAAGAAGTACAAAATGAAGAAAATAATATATAAAACAATAATATATAAGAAAATAAATATACCCATACATTATATTGTCTTTGAGCTTTTGAAGTTCAATAGTAGTTCATGTATATAGTGGTAGGAAAAATAAGGATGCATATATTTATAAACAGTCATACCTCACCCAGTATATATATATAATATAAATAATATATAAATATAGCATATATCCATACATATCTGTACATACCTACATATATATGTATGCATTATATATATATATATATATACATTGTATACATATGTGCACATATGTATATATATTCTTTTACTTTTCTTTTATTGTTTCATATATTAGATTGCGGCCACGCTGGAGCACCGCCAAGATGAATTTTAGTCGAATAAATCGACTCCAGTACGTCTTTTTAAGCTTGGTACTTATTTTATTGAACTCTAAAGTCGAACTGCTAAGTTGCGGGGATATAAACACACCAACACCTGTTGTCAAGTGGTAGTGGGGGACAGGTACACAGATATACACATATACATAAATAAATATACATGTATATATATATATATATATATATATATATATATATATATATATATATATATATATATATATACTCACGACGGGTTTCTTTTTAGATTTCGTCTACCAAATCCACTCACAAGGCTTTGGTTGGCCCGCCCGAGGCTATAGTAGAAGACAGTCGCTCAAGGTGCCACTCAGAGGGATTGAACCCAGAACCATGCAGTTGGGAAGCAAGCTTCTTACCACACTGCCAGTGGCTCTAGTTTCTTGCAGCTACTGGCTTTGTTGAGTATATTAACAAATTAGCTACTTATTTCTCCGGGGTTCGTCTAATGGTGTAGAAATCGCTGATAAGAACCCAATAAGTTCCGAAAATCGAATCAGGCTGTTCATCATTTATTCAAGTTACGAAGTAGTTAAATTTGCCATGTTTGTATTTCTAGTTCGTACGTTTGTTTTTATATCTATATCTATATATATATATATATATATATATATATATATATATATATATATATATATATATATATATATATATATCTCCGTGCCTATTTGTTGTGTTTGTCCCCCAGCGTTTCTTGACAACAGGTGTTGGTTTGTTTACGTCCCCTACCTTAACGTTTCGGCTAACGAGACCAATAGAATAAGTGAGAGACTAAAAAATAAAGAAGGAAAATGTACTGGGATCGATTTGCTCGATAAAACCTTCAAGATGTCTCAATATGGCCACACTCCATTGGCTGAAACCAATGATAAAAGATACACGCAGACACACAGATACACACACACACATACACTTATAATGGTAACGATGTCAAACAGTACATTCACATATCCTTGCTTCTGAGTGCAGCATTAATATAAGTTATGAGAAAATATACATATCTCATTCCTAACATCACATTCCACTCCATCGCTTGCTGTACACCCGTCCTTCATAGAGATTATTAAAAAAGATGAATATTAATGAAAAAAAAAAGCAGAAGAAAAATATTAATAAGATAAAGAAGGAAAATTTGGCAGAAAATATAACCTGATACAGGAGATTAGGAAAATAAAATGAACCGACAGACATAAGGAATTCAAACCCAGCCCATCAACAAAAGTAAAAGCTTTGCGAAAATGAAAGCAGTTATCCTTTTCTTCTGCATCCCACCTCCGGCAAGAGAGTTTAGTAAATTCGCCAATGAACCTGTATTCGACTTGTCAAAAGCATTATGAATAACATAGCTTATTAAAACACCTAGCGTATTTTATTATGCCAATGTTGTGGTTATTGTTGTTGTTGTTGCTGCTGCTACTGCTGTTGTTGTTGTCGTCGTCGTCGTCGTCATCTTCGTCGAAGTTATTGCTTTGAGGTTTAGCTCCAGGGCAACTCCAGCCGAGCACACCTATAAGCAATTGCAATCCAATCCAGTCGAGACCACCCTGATATTTAGAAGTATTTAGGACTATACTTTTTATGTAGTGTGCCCTCCACCCGTTATTTTTTTCTAAGGCGACGAACATGCGATTTCAGAAATGAGAAAATGTATTCCAACCGTGACTATCCCATCTTTTTAGGGATATATATGAGGAATATATGTATAGAACGTGTCATTCTATGTTTTTGAAGCAATGAGAGTGTGAATTGAACTGAGTCAAAACATTCAAGCTTTGACTGTTTCGTATTTTTAAGGGCCTTTAGGATTTTATTTATGTAATATATTCACAAGCGATGGAAGTGTAATTTGAGAAAGATCTGGCTGCTATTGTTAATAGACCAAGCAACTATGCAAGGCTCTTTCTTAGGGTTGTATGTGGCCATCTTAATGTTAGTTTTTGTTGTTTTTTTAATCTTTTTGACTATATTGATAATAAGATCGAAATAAATGTCCGTACAAACCAACCAGGTCATGAGAATCACTCAACCCTCTAGAAATAGCACCCAAATATCCCTCAGATTACACATACCTTCTTTGAAAAAGTATTCAATGAATAATGTAATCCCAGGTATCTAAAAAAAAAAACGGGAGGGTCTTGGTTGATCCTTGTTCAGAGCTGAGCTGATGCTTAGCAACAAGAACAACGAGAACAACAATATTAATACCAATGATGCAATGAGAATAGCTCATCGTGCAAGAGACGGCGGCTAACAATTCCTTTGTTTCAAACCCTACCGCCTTAAAAATGCGAAGAACATGTTGGACAACGGACGACGTAACTCTAACTATGCAAGAAGAGAGAGCGTGGTCATGACTGAAATATCTTTGATCGTATGTTAGGTGAATCGGAGCTGGCTTGGAGCTAAAGAACCACAATAATGCTAATGCCATTATCATTTACTGTCTCACACAAATCAACGTCATAGTTCCAATTTGGGCAAAATTGCAATTGTTTCAACACCGCCAGGGTTAATGATAGTCGCCACCTCAACCAACATCGTAGTCTACAGTAGCAACATCATAATCGTCTTCACCATCACAGCAGCCACAGATATTATTTCAAACAATATGATCACCGTTTTTAGCTTAGCCGTCCAGCCAGGTTTGCCAGATTTATTTCATAGAATATAGCATTAAATATATAAATAATGTTATTTCAATTGCATGTGACGAGTTGCCATACTAAAAAGTAGCCTGAAGATCTAAAAAGTAACTCAATCGGATACAGCAGTCAATCTGACCAGTCTGAGCTATGAAACCTTTTAGCTTTTAGCGATCGCTCGATTAGATAGAAATAAAACAGCAGCTAAATCTCTTGCAAATCGCATTACTGTACCTACCTAAACATGAATGGACACGATAAACAATGAAGTCTTAGATATCATTCAGGAGCCGGAGTAGTTGAAACATCTTGAGGCGAAACATCACCTGAGTTAATGAAGAAGCCTATATGTGGTTACTCAACCTGCTAGAAAGAGCAGTTAAATCTCTCTCAAATGACCCTTCGCTATATTATGGGAGGGCGATGAAAATGAAATCCTAGATACATTATTCCTGAATACACTACGAAGCAGAGATGATGCGGAAGAGAAAACAAAATTTTTGAATCAAGACTAACCTGGAGGTAAACAACAACTCCTGATATTATCTTAGGTTCCATTTCTCTAACCCTCATTACCGCCAACAACAGCAGCCACAATATCACCATATCACATATAGACATAGCAGCCAATGTTCCGTCAGATCACACCCTGACATTTCAAAAAAAATGGTAGAGTGTCATTGGTTGATGAAGTCTTAGATAAACTATCTTTTATCTTTTATTTGCTTATCATTAGACTGCCATGATGCTGGGGCACCAGCTTGAAGAATTTTAGTCAAGCGAATCGACCCCAGTACTTTCTCTATCGCTCTCGGGTATTATTCTATCGATCTCTTTTGAGTAATACTAGGTACTTATTCTATCGTTCTCTTTTGCCGAACTGCCAAGTTACGGGGACGTAAACACACCAACAGGGGTTATCAAGCAGTAGTGGGGAACAAGCTCACACACGCTTGCACTTGCACACACACACACACACACACACACACACACACACACACACACACACACACACACACACACACACATACACGACAGGCTTCTTTCAGTTTCCGTCTACCAAATCCACTCACAAGTCTTTGGTCGATCCGAGGCTATAGTAGAAGACACTTGCCCAAGGTGTCGCGCACTAGGACTGAACTTGGAACCATTTGGTCGGGAAGTAAACGTCTTACCACACAACCATGCCTGCGCCTATGCCCAATAAATAATACCAGATGGCCATAATAGGAACTTTTTTAATCATTAAGTCTTTTCGTTCAAATCTGACCTATGTTAAACAACAGCATACCCCAATCACAACATTTTCAAGGTTAATATCAGGACCGGCAACTCTTACCCTTCCCTAACTCCAACTTTTCCAACCGGTTTCATGCCATGATGTTTGGTGCTTTTATTTCTATATTATATAGGTTCTGTTTTCCATCTCACTGTCACATACAACCTTTAATCCATCTCTAATGACTTCCTTACCAGTCTCGCCCTCTTTCTCACTCACCCCCTCTCGTACTCTTTACACATATGGCATAAGATAATATACATGTATACATACAAGTATACGTTGGTTGTTATATGCACTCCCATATATTTGTGTATATACACATAACGCCGAAGGCAGTAACTGACACGGATAGCATACAAACATACAAACATACATACATAGACACATACATACACATATATTTGTATGCAGGTGTATGTATGTGCTTGAGTATACTTGTATATACACATACACACACATGTGTATATATATATATATATATATATATATATAGAGAGAGAGAGAGAGAGAGAGATTCACATGCACACACGCACACACACATATATACACAAATATATATGTATGCGTATTTGTATATTTACATATACACATATGTATGTATGTATGTGCGTACGTATGTATGTATGTACGTACGTATGTATGTATGTACGTATGTATGTATGTATGTATGTATGTATGTACGTACGTACGTACATACGTATGTATGTATGTATGTATGTAAGTATGTATGTATGTATGTATGTATGCATGTATGTATGTATGTATGTATGTATGTATTGAAGCGAGAGAACAGCCAGAATTTGAAAGTAGGAGATAGGCGTCAGATAGACAGACAAGCAAAGAGAGTAAGAGGAATAGAGTGACAGTGAGTGATAGTGAGGAGGTCTATTAAACGCCTTTGGCATCCAGCGTACACTAGGTTATTAGAAATGAGGTTGTTGCACGCAATAACCTCTCGTCTGTTGTTGGCACGTGGCATTTGAAACGCTTGTTTTCCCTCAATTCGCTTCATGTTATTTTGGCATCCCCCCCACTTTTTTTTTTATTACTATCACCATCATCACCAGTACATTCTTTGCCGTCAACATGGCAATTATTATGGACCAAACTGTCGTAACCAACTTTTCTAGTCCCTTGGCTTCCAGAAAATAATATTTATAATAAAAAGGCAAAATATTACGTATGTTGGTGTGTTTAGTTGAAGTGCTTTGACCGAAATATTTGATATTTCGTTTCATTATGACACAAACTAACATAACTTGGCCTTTTGTTTTTCAACAAATTGGAATTTTTTAAAAATTTTCCTTAAAGCGCAGGCGTGGCTTCATAGGTGCAGGAGTGGCTGTGTGGTAAGAAGCTTGCTTACCAACCATATGGTTCTGGGTTCAGTCCCACTACCTAGAATCTTGAGCAAATGTTTTCTACTACCGTGCCGGGTCGACCAAAGCCTTGTGAGTGGATTTGGTAGATGGAAACTTTAAAAAGCCCGTCCTCTGTGTGTGTGTGTGTGTGTGTGTGTGTGTGTGTGTGTGTGTGTGTGTGTGTGTGTATGTTCTCCAACCATTGCTTGATAAGTGGTGTTGGTTTATTTACGGACCCGTAACTTAGCTGTTCGGTAAAGATATCGAAAGAATAACCAACATGCTTAAAAAATGTACAGGGCGTGATTCATTCGACTGAAAGTTCTTCAAGATGGTCCCCAAGCATGACCACTGTGTAATGACTGATGCAAGTAAAGGATAGAAAAGATGGTAAACCTTTATCATTATGCTGTGGAGTTGGCTTTCACGAGGTCGAGACCCGAGTGCCACCTATTTCTTAAACTTGGAAGCAATGGGCTTGTAACAACTTACCCGTGTAACAACTAGACCCAGTCTCCCCTATGTACAGCTACAAGGAAGCTTTAATAACTGTGTATTGCTCGACGAGGCAATCACAAGACTCTGGTAGAGTTTTTCGTGTGGTTGCCCGAAATGTTCGTCTTGGTTATCAACATTAAAATTACTAAATGCATATGTAATGACACGATACTATGTAAGACGTTTTCAGTCTATATATGTCATGTATTGTCAATATGTAACAAACATAATTTTTGGGGTTTGATTCATTGTCTTATGAATTTAAATAATCGGTTTCTTTCTTTCTTTATTTTTTTATTTTTTCACATTTGTGTAATGCCATGATATTGGCGCAGGCATGGCTGTGTGGTAAGAAGCTTATTTCTTAACCATGTGGTTTGAAGTTCAGCCCCATCATGTGGCACCTCGGGCAAGTATCTTTTGCTATAGCCCCGGGCCTTGTGAGCGGATTTGGTTGACGAAAACTAAAAGCAACCCATTCTATGCATGTGTGTTTGTGTATTCTTGCGTTTGTGTTTGTCTTCCACCATCGCTTGACAACCGGTGTTGGCTTGTTTACACCCCCGAAACTTCTATTCGGCAGACCGCTAGAATAAGTACCGAGCTTAAAAATAAATACTGGGGTAGATATTTTCAACTATACACTTCAAGGCGATGCCCAAGCATGGTCGTATTCCAATGACTGAAGTAAAAAAAAAAAAAAAGATATATAAATTCTATAGAAGTCATGTAATCTCAGTTAATAACTATTTTTTTATTACTTTAATGGTATTATAATGGCTTTTTCCTTGCTAAAATTGTAATTTTAACTTTTATTAGTTTCAGTCGTTGGATTGCATCCATGCTGGTGCATCACCGCAAAGGGTTTCGCCGAAGAAACCGTTACTAGTACTTATATTTTTAAAGCCTAGTATTCATTTTATCGATATATTTTGCCAACACCTGTTGTCAAGCAGCGGTGGGGGAAAACACTCACACACACACATATACATACACCACGAGCGTCTTTCAATTTTCGTCTATCAAATCCATTCACAAGGCTTTGGTTAGCCCAAGGCCTTAGTAGAAGACTTTTATCGAAGATGCTACACAGCAGGACTGAACCATGTGGTTGGGAATCAAACTTCTTACCACGCAGTCACGCCGTGTACTATTTCTTCTTTTTTTTTTCTTTTCACCTGGACACCGGAGGTGCAGACCCTAAATACAAGCCAATGAAATAACAGTAAAACTGTTATAATCTCTCCCTGCAATTTCGTGGAATATTAGTTGTTTAAATAAGTTGTTCAGGATGCAACATAAGGCAAGCCTTTAATCTTCATACTCCACATCACTGTTTTCATTTAACAAATGAATATCTTCATATACAAGCACTTTCAATGCCAAGCCAAAGCAAGTATTGATATTGCTCAGGCTTCCAGCATGCTTGACTGAGCTTAGAAATTTAGTTTTAATGTGACTTCGTGAATATTCTGTTCATTCTCTGTTAGAAATTTTACTTTCGCAGATGTCGTTTTCTTGGAATATATTCGTTTAAGACCTCGCTAATTTGTCGGTGCACTGCATTTGTAACACATGAATTTTAAACAGGAATCAGCGTAGAAGTAGCGTAAATAATATCGTTGTAAAATGTGTATTTAGTTTCCAGTCTTTTTCATTATATATAACATCTATTTAGTTTTTCTACATTCCTGCATTCCATCGCTTTCCATATACACAGAATAAAATCAATCCTTTATTTTTGTATTTGACTAGTGAGTATAGTACATTAACTTCTCTGCGATCTATCGTTTAACTCCAATTAACACCATTGGCAAATCAACCTCTTTTACTCCGGAAATCACGTATTTTCAACTCACTGCAGGAATGCCTTATTTGAACAGTTCAAAATATTTTTAATTGCTGTAGCATTGCCTATCAAAAATATGGGTCCTGAACATATTTTTCCTTACAGTGGATGATTAAGATTTCTCTGAAAAATTTTATGTCGGACAACAAACCGAACTATATAGGCACAATTGCCAAAAATAGAAGATGTGTCGAAAATCTTAATCACAATTACGTTATGTAGTTTTTGTTACTGCAACGTATAACAGACGCTACTATCTTTCACGCCTTGCGCCTCGTTAATTATTTTTGTCACTTCACCAACATATTGAGAAATGGGTGTAAATTTGATTTATTATATAAAAACGCATAACGTTGCTTATATAGAAACTTTTGCCAGTTCTCATCGTTTCTTGGCCAAAACTTCCTCATGCTGCTACAAAATATTCTTTTCTACTCTAGGTACAAGGCCCAAAATTTTGTGGGGAGGGGGCCAGTCGATTGGATTGACTCCAGTACGCAACTGGTACTTAATTTATGGACCCCGAAAGGCAAAGTCAACTTCGGCGGAATTTGAACTCAGGACGTAAAGACAGACGAAACACCTCTAAGCATTTCGCCCAGCATGCTAAAGTTTCTTATTTATTTATTGCACACATGGGCTAAACATAGAAGGACAAACAAGGACGGACAAAGGGATTAAGTCGATTACCGACCCCATTGCGTAACTGGTACTTAATTTATCGATCCCGAAAGGATGAAAGGCAAAGCCGACCTCGGCGGAATTTGAACTCGGAATGTAGCGGCAGACGAAATACTGCTAAGCATTTCGCCCGGCGTGCTAACGTTTCTGCCGGCGAGCTAACGTTTCTACCAGCTCGCCGCCTTTTCATGCTGCTACAAAACGCTAGCATCACCACTGATTTCAGGGCAATGTAGGAAAAGGAAAACTTGAAAAGATATTTCAATAGCACAAGTGCAAGCTTTAAAACGAGTAGACGTTCAAGACATGGAAACTTCAGAAAAAGTATTAAAGATAATGATGCTAGACTGAGAAGAAAAAAGAAATCCAACCAAAATGAAGTGAATTGTGTACTTTTGGATATGATGCAACGGTTGTTGAATATGTTTTTCGTAGCAACATCGGATACACACGTATATATTATATACACTCATCTCAACATGCGCAAGAAAGAACATGGGTACTAAAAAGACAAGCAGCTCATAAACGTACATTTTTGTGGATAGGTTACATGTAGATTATAAAGATTATTTGTTTCCCAGATAGTTAAGAAATGCTTACAATATTTTCCATATGAGTTAGTCGAACCTTAGTCACATATATATATATATATATATATATATATATATATATATATATATATATATATATATATATATATATATATATATATATATATATATATATATATATATATATATATATATATATATATATATATATATATATATATATATATATATATATATATATATATATATATATATATATATATATATATATATATATGGTTAGGCTAACATATTTCGATGGTCTATCCCAAAATTCAATTATATATTTAGAACAACCCTTCTCACTCAAACGCATATTTTTTTTTACCATGTGATTTTTACTTTAGTAATTCTACCCATCCCAATTTCAGTAACAGGATAAGCTTTTTTCTTCTGTATGTAGAGAAATGCAATTAGGTCGCTGTCAGTTTTAGGGTTGTCTATTTGAAAGATTGACATAATCATTCCTTTTTTTTTTTTTTTTTTTTTTTTTTGCTTTTTGAAAAAGATACGAAATGCTATGAAGGCTACAAATTAGCCGAGCTGTTATAGCATAGGTAAAATTTCCTTGTTGTATCCGTTCAAGCTCACTTCACCCTGAGTTCAAATCTCACTGGGGTCGAAGTTGCCCTTCCTCTTTTCAATATATCGATGACTAAAGTACCGGTCCACTACTACGGTTGATTTCTCTCTGTTTCTGTCTGTCTGTCTGCTCTCTCTCTCACACACACACATACAGACACACAGACATACATACACACACACACGCACGCTGTAACTCTAAAGTCGAGTCTTATTACTCTGTGTAATATGATTGGATTAGGGAGGGCGATCGAAGTTAGATTATACAAATAACACTCAACATTTGTACCTATAACATAATGTTGTTGTTGTTGTTTTAGTAGTAGTAGTAGTAGTAGTAGTAGTAGTAGTAGTAGTAGTGGTAGTGGTAGTAGTAGTAGTAGTAGTAGTCGTGGTGGCGGAGAGCCACAGAATCAAACGGACAGAAAACTACTGCACTACGCAGTCACTTATTCTGCTAGTTATAGCAGTTAATTTTACCTCATAGTACACACTCTTGTGTTTCTGCAAATACTACTAAGAATGGTTTCAGATTTTGCACACGACCAGCAGTTTTATGAGGGAGCCTGAGTTGATTACATCAACTGATACTGATTACTTAAATGGTACTTATTTTATCGACCCTGAAAAGATGAAAAGCAAAGTCGACTTCAGCAGGATTTGAACTCAGAAGTAAAGATGGACACAATACCGCTAAGCATTTTGCCCGGCGAGCTAAAAATTCTGCCTGCTCATTGCCTTAATAATAATAATAATAATAATCCTTTCTACTATTGACCCAAGGTCCGAAATTTGGGGCAGGGGGATAGTCGATTATATTCAGTTGGTGCTTATTTTATCGACCCCGAAAGGATGAAAGGTAAAGTCGATCTCGGCGACATTTGAACTCAGAACGCGAAAACAGACGAAATACTGCTTAGCATTTCGCCCGGCGTGCTAACGATTCTGCCAAAATAAAGAAACAAACAAACAAGTACTCATTGCACAGTTCAGTCCTTGGTATAATATATCTGCTATATGGAAGGGTTGGTCACCTGGGATTGGAAGTAATTGATTGGAATTGATTCCAATCAATTATTTTCCTAGCATTCAATTAATTTTAATTGGGATACAGGTCAATCAGTTGTTCCAATTAATTGCAATTAACTGTCAATTATTTTGCTGAAGCACCATATATTTTGGAGTGTTAGCTTCGATTTAGGAAAAGATAGGATAATAAAAAGCATGTCTTATAGTTTCAAAAAACTTTATTACCAGAAAACGTTCAAAGTTCAATTTTATTGATTTAGAATAGGCAACAAGCAACATGTATACTCTACAGCGTACAGTAGCTGGAAAACAAATAAATTGAAGGTCTTTAATTGAAAAAGTTTCTCAAACAAGTAGCACAATTAAAATGTTCTAATATAGCAAAAGGTCATGAAGGATTTCTGAAACTAGGTCTTCATCTCAGAAAGGGCGATTGACTTTTAGAAATAATTACATTTCTAAATTCATTGGTGTTAAGTATTGCCGAAAATCATTAAAAACGTAACCTGCTGAGCTGAAGAAACGTTCCAAGATGTTGGGTGCTGGTAACAAAATCTACATTTTGGATATTGCTGGGGTGAGATTTAAAAAAAAAAAAATTTTTTTTTTTGTTCAAAAAAATTGAAGCAAAATCATCATCTTCTACAGGTAAATTAGACTGTTGTGACATGTCTGTCACCACTTTCAGCTGATGTAGAGCAGCCACTTTATCCGCAGTTAGTTCTGCTTCTGCATGCTGTAAAATTTTCGCAACTCCACTTTCAAAATTTGGGTTGTGCACAATGGCTGTCGATGAAAGCAAATATTTTTTAAAACTCCTCGTAAGGATACAATGCGAGAATTTCGTCAAAAAGAATTTGAGTATCTCCCAAATTTATTTCTGTTCTTTGCAAGGCGACTGTTACTGAGCGTAACTTTCCTAAATTGTCTTTTTGAGTCTGCAGATCATTTATGATTGCATGGAGGCAACAGATAATCAACCAGCTTTAGATCGCCTTGAAAAGAGTCTAAAAATGCCTTGAGTTGGATGTACCTCTCAATCATGTCATAAGTATTGGACCATCGGGTTTTATTTCTTTGTATAGGTTGCAAAGGCGTTTTTTCCCGAAGTTTACCCGCAAGTTTTAATTATTTTAGTTTGCTGATCAACATATTAATTTTATCAAGCAAAACATCCTGCTTGTTGAGATAAACAGAAACAGCTAGATTGAATTTATGAGAGCCACATCCAATCAATGGTATTCTACATAAATTCGCTATAGATTTGTTCACTTCAGTATTATCTCCGGTAACAGCTACAACATTTTCTATATATTTGTTATAAACAATTAACACATACTCTATAAATTCGACATAATCAGAAGCAATGAATGATGTTTCACTTCCATTGGCGAATATGCCAGCAAAACAGTACAATAGTCATTTTGATAATTGTACAAAGAAGATGCAAAATGTCCAATGAAATGCGTCGAACCCTTGGTCCAACCGTCGATTACCAAGAAAATTTACTTAGAAGTTCATCAGATATTTTCTTTTCCACTTCTTGAGTAAGTTTCTCCATGTATTACTTTAAGATCACAATTTTCATACTTCTCAAGTTTGTTTACTTATGAGTCAAGTGGGTCTTCAGTAAAGGACAATGGTTTTAAACCAACACATACCCATTCAGTCCAACTATAAACATTTAAGGCCGAGCGACTGACCAAACTACTTCTTGGTGAAAGAAAACTTGATAAAGATGATTGTCCAGTTGCTTTTGTAGTAGCATATTCTGGAAGCTGTTTTTTTTATATGATTCATAAGATTTGTCCATCCAGTTCCTTTTTTCTGGGTCAACTGCTTTCCACACTTACATTTCCATACATGTGTTCACTGCCTGTTTGGTTAAAATATTTTCTGACGATTTGCTCGTTTTCTCGCGGCATGGGTGAGTTTAAAATAAGGGATATTTCGTCACAGTTTAAAATAGAAGATATTTCGACACCCACTGATGGAAGTATGATTCACTTCATATGTTGGAGCGGAATTCAAGCTACAACCGCGGTGCAAGCGAAGTTACGATTTTAATGACTTGAAGACAGAATTTGCGAATCATTCTCGGCAGTCAGAACCAAGAATCACAATAGCCAATTCCAAAACACGACAGAATATGTGAATCGTTCTCAGCAGTCAGAACAAAACGTCAACACAATACCTCAAATAATAATAGAACGCTGTATCTGCCAACTAAAGTCGAATGAAGTATGAGCCATTTGAAAAACTTTAGCTGACAATGTTGCAATTAACCGCAATTAATTGATATGATAGCAATGAATTATTTGATTGGCAGTACGACTCCAATCAATTAATTGGGCCAATATATTGTAATTAATTTTTCATCAATTAATTTTTTTATACCAGCTGGTGATCACAGTTGGTATACCTTTCATCATGAATCTAGTTCGATCTAAGCTGGGCTGACAAGGAGTTACACGTTTCTACTCCAGTTCTTGCAGTCGCTGTAATAATGGTCGTCATGATTGTGGTTGAAAATATAATTATAATCGTGCTTACAGTGGTGGTGGTGGTGATGGTGGTGGGTGGCGGTGATGATGGGTGGTGGTGGTGGTGGTGGTTTCAGAGTGTGTATATGTGTATGTGGGCGTTGTGTGCGTGTGGATACCGAGAGAGGTGATTTCTGATAACGCTGATGGTGTTAGCTGTGCTTGTTGAATATTGTTATTTAAAGGCACTCCTTTCAAATTGCAGCCGTACATTTGAATAGATGCACTGAGTCACCTAGACTACTCCCGCCCCTTGTTCTTAAACGTCCAGGCTAAGCCAGTTATTGGCACGCTAAGTAACAACTTAACATAAACTGCTTGTTAGTGCATGAGTGCATTTACGCAATATTATATGTTGAACCGTAGAATCCTATTCGAGCATTTATCCTGACTTGTACGACAGAATGCTATGTACATTTTATGCATGCATACATACATACATGCATACATATATACATACATACATACATACATACATACACGTGTGTGTGTTTGTATACATAATCATTTATGATATATAGTTTCGTATATATGCGTATGCATATATGTGCTTATAATATATATATATATATATATATATATATATATATACTAATGTATATGCTTTGTGTATATTCCGGTGGCTGGAATGGCATAGAGGAGTATATAACTCACATGTCGCCTGTGTTTTAACACCGGAGACTTGAGAGTGAGAATTATATACTCCGCTACGGCATTGCATCAACCAGAATACATACATACATACATACATACATATATATATATATATATATATATATATATATATATATATATATATATATATATATATATATATATATATATAATGCACGCATACAGACAGATCGTGTGTGTGTGTGCGTGCGTGCGTGTGTGAGTATATGTATATGCATGTATGTGTATGTCTATATACATGTGTGTGTATGTATGTATGTATGGTATGTATGTATGTTTAACCGGCCAATTAGCAGAATTGTTAGCGCGTCGGTTAGACTGATTTGCGCTTATCGTCCCGGGTCTCTACGCAATCGTCAAAATCAACTATACTATCCTGGATGCGATTCTCCTGTCTTACTCTCTTTTGGAAGACGTCAGCGGTAGTCAGATCTGGAGAGGGATGGGTTCCATCAGTTCTAAAAAACATGCCCTAAACCTGCCATATCCCACAACAGCACCCGCTGCATAAAGAAGTTGAGGACCCAAGATAAGGTACAAATAGTCATTTAGTTCAAGAATACAGCGCACGGATGTTGTAGGTTGCATCATCAGCGATTTCTCAGGTATTAGGAGGTTTTTGGATCTTTCAGCATTAGATCTTCTCACCCAGTAGACGAAGCTGTGGTTGAGGAAATTCCAGCTTGCATCTCCTGCAAACCACTGTATAGACAAAGGTAAATGGAGGGAGAGAGAGAGAGAGAGAGAAAGAATGAACAAGTGCAAAACTTAAGTGGGAGAAAAGAAAAAAAAAGTGAGAGTGGAAGAAAGAGATGTTGGGAAAATATGGAGAGTGAGAAAGAGAAAGAGAATGAGAAGGAAAAGATGTGCAAAGTGTAGAAAATAACAGGGAAATAGGATGGAGAACTGAAAAATGAATAAAGATAAGGGGAGTGGACTTGTGCGAAATAGGTATGTGTGCAGTTAAAAAATGACAGAGAGAGTATGAGTGAGAAATAGGGAAGAATACTTGATATGAATTATGCATATGCGTATGTGTATGAGTGTGTATATTTTTATGGGTTCATGAGCGAGTATGTGTGCATACACATACACTGGATAACGTGTGTGTTTGTATGTATGCATGTATGTATGTGTGTGTGCGCATATACTTGTGCATGTGCGTGTGTATTTATGTGTATTTACATACACGTAAATACATGTGCGTATGTATTTACGTGTATACGTAAATACATACATACATACATGTGTGTGTGTGTGTGTGTGTGTATGTGTGTGTGTGTGTGTGTGTGTGTGTGTGTGTGTGTGTGTGTGTGTGTGTGTGTGTGTGTATGCATATATAATTATACGCAAACGTGCATGTAGACGCACCCACATATATACATTATAGTACTTTTGCTTATATGGCACGACGATATTTCTGGAACGGAAATTTGTAATCGTCATGCATAGCTTCATTTGGTTGAGTGCGTTATGCAAGATTTCGTCCATGTTTAAACATGCTTACAGTACAGCCAGCCGTGACTGGCGAGTAGGTATGACATCGTAACATGCACCAAGCATTTGCTAACTGTTTTAGTCCCCAAGTAGACGCGAACAAACACAGACGCTCCCTTTGTAGGTAGGTAGGTAGGTAGGTATGCATTTATGTATGTATGTATGTATGTATGTATGTATGTATTATGTATGTGTGTATCAGTGGAGGCGCAATGGCCCAGTGGTTAGGGCAGCGGACTCGCGGTCATAGGATCGCGGTTTTGATTCCCAGACCGGGCGTTGTGAGTGTTTATTGAGTGGAAACACTTAAAGCTCCACGAGGTTCCGGCAGGGGATGGTGGCGAACCCTGCTGTACTCTTTCACCACAACTTTCTCTCACTCTTACTTCCTGTTTCTGTTGTACCTGTAATTCAAAGGGCCAGCCTTGTCACACTGTGTCACGCTGAATATCCCCGAGAACTACGTTAAGGGTACACGTGTCTGTGGAGTGCTCAGCCACTTGCACGTTAATTTCACAAGCAGGCTGTTCCATTGATCGGATCAACAGGAACCCTCGTCGTCGTAACCGACGGAGTGCCAACAACAACAATAAATGCGGTGAGGTGGAAAGAATTGGTAGCAGATAAATTCGAACAAAAAAAACCTTATATGGACTCCCAAAGGCTATATGGACCCTGGTTGAGAACCAGTGGAGCCAAGACGTGCGTCTGCCATTGGAAGGTCGAAATCACGTACTCTGACAGTTTCGGTGGCAGCAGTGGACGATTGTTGCTCGTCGGTGATATAAATACCAATGCTTTATATTCACCACAAACCCATACGAGAGGTCCTCTCATGGTAAATAACCTTGTATTTCGTGTTCAAACACAACTACTTTTAATTGAGGATTAATACTGCTTCTGTCACTACAATATATATATATATATATATATATATATATATATATATATATATATATATATATATATATATATATATATATATATATATATATATATATATATATATATATATATATATATATATATATCAATTATATATAAATTAATTTTATATATATATCTATTACATATTTGTGTTTCTGTACGTATGTATCAGTGTGAATAATCGTGGTATTGGTTTGTTTCTTCCTTAACTTGTCGATTCGCCTAAGGAAACCGTCAGAATAAGTACCGGGGTCGATTTTTTCGACTAAGCTGTTCAATCCTTCAAGGCGATGCTCTAGCAGAGCCGAAGCCCAATGACTGATACAGATAGCAGATAAAAGATAAAAGGATAAGAATCAAGCATGGGTGAATGATTTATTAATAATACCTGTTGTTATTTGTCAGCTTATGGAGCCGGGAATTTAGTAAAAGCCGACGAGATAGATGCATGCTGAGAAATATCGCTGGATACTAACCTAGCATGCGTTGACAGCTGGAAGGCGTCTTATTGAAAACCAGTTTGCTTTTCAGCACACGGCAATGAATCTAAAATCGTATTTGGGAAAACAAATTCGGATCTAGAGAAGTTTAACAGTTGATATGGTCTCCCTGAAAGCTTAGAGTAAATATTATTGAACTTTTATGGAAGTATTTAAAACAGTGTTTCTCAACCGGGGTCCATATGGCCTTTGGGGGCCCATATAAGATTTTGTTGTTAAAATTTATGTACAGTAAATTGTTTATACAACTCCAATACTCAAAATATGTTAACAACTTTAACAATTTTATTTTTACAGTTCCTAAGTGTGTTTAATTATGAAACTATAATACGAGTTTTTAGACATCGACTGGCTTCGAGAGACCAACCGAATGAAAGCGGAATCAAATGGGATCCATAGGCAAAAATGGTTGAGAACTACTAGTTTAAAACAAAGAACAACCGAGAAGCAGGCAATAACAAAAATCCAGAAAGAGTTATAGAATGTCTTCCATGTGAACTAGTTTATATCACCAAATTACAGCTTTGCATTTTAAAGAGATCTGAAGCTGTTTTATCAAGACAGTTATTAGCTAAAGGATTAATTTTAAATCAGATACTTGATCAAATGCATACCGAAAATTATTTTATATAAAATTACTATATTTTAAAATATAGCGCAGAATTTCATTACCCTTTACATATTTTGAAAGAGGATTAGTGAAAATGTATATGTACCTATGATTTTTGCACAGTAGTGTGTGCGTATGTATTTCTGTGAGTGGCTGGGAGATGCTTTGTGTGTATCTATACATGTGTGTGAATGTGTATGTATGTATGTATGTATGTATGTATTTATGCATGTATGTATATACGTATATATCTTTTACTTGTTTAACCCATTTTAATCCAGGTTACCCCTGTCGAAATTTGAAGATAGTTATATAAATAGGGATAACAAACATACGGAAGCGACCAGTTAACCTTTATTGCAGTACATAAACCAAATACAACTGTGCTCAAACGAGGACAGTGGGTTAATATGGGTTAAGTCGTTAGATTGCAGCTATGCTAGGCACTGGCTAGAAGGGTTTAGTCAAAGAAATCGATCTCAGTACATTTTTTTTTTTAAAGTCTGGCGCTTATTCGATTGGACAATTTTTTACCGAACCGCTAAGTTTAAAAGGATGTAAACAGCTAACACCGGCTGTTAAGCGATGCTTGGGGAGGGCCACAAAAACAGACACATATAGATATAAACATGCATATATGCGACGGGCTTCCTTCAGTTTCCGTCTACCAAATCCATTCACAAGGCTTTGGTGGTCAGGGACTATGGAAGATACTTGCCTAAGATGCCACGTGAACGGACTAAATCCGAAATCATATGGTTCGGAAGCAAACTTTTTACCACACTACAGCATCTGCAAAACAATGTACATGGTTGTAAAATAATATAAAGAATATGCAAGAGATACTCATGCCCAATTACCAGTATCAGCAATGTTTAGCAAACTTTTAATTACAAAACCATACATACGAATCATAAATTAATTTATAAATATGAAAACGGTATTTTCATGAACATGATAATGATAGTGTTGATATGAATAAGTGCATCGAGATGGTGATGCAGTATCATTGGCAACAGCAGTAACATGGCCGATAATAATAGTAATAATGCTGGTGACGTAATTTATGCTGGCGACGACAACGATGCGGATCAACACTATCACGATGACGCCACGATGACGCCACGATGACGGCGATGAGGCGGGGGTAGGGATGGGGCTGCTGCTCCTGTTGAAGGTGGCGGTGAGGACTGTGACGATGACGGCGACGTCATCGTCTATGGAATCGTCAAGAACTTATGTATATAGATAGATAGATAGATAGATAGATAGATAGATAGATAGATAGATAGATAGATAGATAGATAGATATGTTTATCTTAATATTGGTTTCAAATTTTGGCACAATGCCAGCAATTTCAGAGGAGGCGTTAAGTCAATTACATCGACCCAGTAATCAACTGGTACTTATTTTTATTGACCTCGAAAGGATGAAAGGTAAAGTCGACCTCGATGGAATTTGAACCTATATTGTAAAGACGAACGAAAAGCTGCTACGCATTTTTCCCGTTGCGCTAACGATTGTGCCAGCTGAAACGACACCTTGGATGTTTGTTCACTGATCCGTAGGACAACATGATTGGAATCAAGTGAGTTATGCTACCTGTTGTAATGTTTATAACATAACTTGCGGCGAGCGTTGAAGACAAAATATGTTTTGCGGTATCTATCCCGGCATTTTACGTTCTAAGTTCAAATTCTGTCGTGGTCAACTTTGCCTTTCTTCCTTTTGAAGTTGATAAAATAAAGTATCATTCAAATACTCGAGCCTTTGGTATCGATTAAAACCCTACCCATAAAATTCTACCACAACCAGAAACCATTATTCTGTAAGTAATAATATGAATTTTTTTGTCTTTCTCTTA
This sequence comes from Octopus bimaculoides, assembly GCF_046866305.1. Lineage (NCBI taxonomy): Eukaryota > Metazoa > Mollusca > Cephalopoda > Octopoda > Octopodidae > Octopus > Octopus bimaculoides. Next base: position 53,636,359 of record NC_142929.1, on the reverse strand, counting down.
GATTACACTTTTGCTTGTTCCTATATGTTTGTATGGGAAAAGAAACAAAATAGGGACAAGAAAAAAGAGTAAAAGAAAAAAAACGGATGATAATTGAGAAACCATGGCAGGTGGATTGAGCAGCAAGATGAAAAGACCATCATTTTGGTAACAAGCTAATACTTGTCTAGCTAACCTTCCTATCTAGGTCATCTCTCTCTCCCTCCTTCTCTCTCTCCTTCCCCCCTCTCTCTCTCTCTCTCTCACCGGTGTTTTAATGTGTAAATAACAACGAAATGCCACTTAACATTGAGTCAAGTTAACATTTGTCTCGGTATACAATTTCAATGCAGGAGACTGATATCCCGTAAAAAACTATCCGAAGTTATCAAAGTAGTATCAATACTATATATATATATATATATATATATATATATATATATATATATATATACACATACATATATATATACACGCACACACACGCACACACACACACACACACACACACACACACACACACACACACACACACACACACGTACAAGGGATGCTGAAAAATTCCTAGCTATAAGGGAATCAGTAAGGCTTGGTTGAAGGCTCAACCTTCAGCGTTCTTTTACAGAACTTAGAAAAATTAAACATAATAAGTGTGTGCATCTGAAAGAGGAATATGTTGAATAAAACCATAACTAATTGATCCTCCTCTATTTTCTTTAACTCAAAACCAGGAACTTTTCAGTACCCATCCCCCGCGTGTATGCGTGTGTGTGTGAGTGTGTGTGTGTGTGTGTGCGCGCGCGCGTTTTTGTGGGTGTGTGTTCTCAAACAGGTTTAATTCTTTGTTTGTCTCTCTTTTATTTAGTACCAGTTATTAACGAAAGTCTAAATTAGTTCGTGATATTTAATTACGTTCTGAGTTCAAATCATATCGAGTTCGATTTGACCATTTTAAAATTCCTGTATTAATAAAGTGTCAATCAAGTACAAAAGGGGATGTATTAGAAAGGTCCTGTCACTAAAATTACTGATTTTTAGCTTATGTCAGAATTTGTTATTATTGCACCCCCTCATCTATGCACCTGTTGCTAATAAAAGAAATTAAGGAAATTATTATTATTATTATTATTATTATTGTTGTTTTTGTTGTTGTTGTTGTTGTTGTTGTCGTCGATAAAATAAATACCTGTTGAGTACTGGAGTCGATGTAATCGACTAATCCCTTCCCTCCAAATTTCAGGCCTTGTGCCTTTGGTAGAAAGAATTGTTATTATTATTTCTCTTTATTACAGGTTTTGTTGGAGCTCCTGGCGTCTTACATGCATATTGGGTTTGCTACCTGCAGCCTACGGTACCATGCTAGTCATTCTTTTCAGGTATTTAACTTACCTGATTATCCTGGCCGTGCCAAGGAGGTAAAACCTTTTGTAACAGTTCTACTGGGCACTCTATTCCGATTTCCTTAATATTCCCTTTGATGCCTAATGGTACTGTTCCCAAGGTTCCAACAATAATTGGCACTATCTTCACCTTCTTCATTTTCCATAGCCGGGCTTATTATTATTATTATTATTATTATTATTATTATTATTATTATTATTATTATTATTATTATTATTCAGTAGTTTTATTTTTATAACGTACTTTCACTTCACTACCGAGCGCAGCTCTGTGTGCCTTGGGTATGTGCTGTGGTTTGCTGTGATGCTCTTATGGTTACTGTATTGAAAGTGTTTTGCGTAGGATGTGTGCAGTGCCCAGTAGTGCAATTTTCTGTATGTTATATATATTTGTAAGTCCTGGTGTTTTTGTTATGTATTTGTCTGAATATTTTTTTATTATACCTAAGGCGCCTTATTATCATTATTATTATTATTATTATTATTATTATTATTATTATTATTATTATTATTATTAGAGGATGAGCTGGCAGAATCGTTAGCACGCTTGGCAAAACGTTGAGGTCGACTTTTATCCCTTTCGGGGTCGATAAAATAAGAATCAGGTTAGTACAAGAGTCGATGTAATCGACTAGCCTCCTGTGCTTATAATTGAAAGAAAAAAAAATACAAAATAATTATTGACTGAATGAGAACAGTAGAATATGTGCGTGGCTATCTTGGTACAAAAATACACACACACACACACACATGCGTTCACTTGGGCAAATGCTAAAACACACATACAAACATAATAGCTTGACTCTAATTTCCATAACAATATTAAGCAAAAAAGAAAGAGAAGAAAAAAAAAGTAATACACAAAAAACTTAGGCCGACTAGTTATGAAAATGAGTTATAGAGAGGTTCATAAAACAAGATTAAACAATTGTATAGAATAAATAACATGCAATAACCGGTGGGAATTTTTTTTTCTTTTATTTGTTTTAGTATTGAACTGTGATCATGCTGGGTCACCGCCTTGAAGTTTTTAGACGAACAAATCAATCACTAATAATTTATTTTTTAAAGTCTGATAATTATTCTATCGGTCTCTTTATTGAAGGGACGTAATCAAACATCACTGGTTGATACGCACACACACACACACAAACATATACATATATTTATATGACAAGTTTCTACACAGTTTTCGTCTACTAACTTTTCTCACAAGTTTTTGTCTGCTCGAAGTAAAGTAGAAGATTCGTGCCTAAGGTACCGTGAAATGGAACTGAACCCGAAACACATGTTTAAAAAAAGCAAACTTCTTAACAACGTAACCACGCATGTACCTAAAGGAATTATGTACTTCATGAATATAGGTTTTAACTTTATATCTATGACCAAAGCATATAAGTCAAGTACCTATTTATTGACTCATCAAATTGTACGTGTCAAATTAAAATTATAGAAACGCAACATAGGCCTAATATCCATGTTTTTTCTCAATAAACTTATAACAAGAAACCTAAAAATCTTCTCAATTCATTCAAATGCAAAATTACTTTAGATAAGAAAACCGTATGAATAAGAAAAAAATATGTCCCATGTTTGGTAGGAAAGTTGCTTCCCAACCACATGGTTCCGGACTCAATCTCTCTGCGTGGCACATTGGGTAAGTGTCTTTTGCTACATCTTCGAGCCGAACAAATGCTTGTGAGCGGATTTGGTGGACGGAAACTGAAAGAAGCGTGCCGCGCGCGCGTGTGTGTGTGTGTGTGTGTGTGTGTGTGTGTGTGTGTGCATGCGCGTCTTTGTCTATGTGTTCGACCCCCACCCCACCCCCACACACCTCTGCTTCACAACCTGTTTTGGTGTGTAACTTCGCGGTTCAGCAAAAAGAGACTGATAGAATATGTACTACGCTGAACAAAAAAATAAGTACTGAGGTCGCTTCATTCGACTAAAAATTCATCAAGGCAGTGCCCCATTAGGGCCGCAGTCTAATGACTGAAACCAGAGATAAAAGATTAAGGAGTTGACAGGGAAGAATCATATTCGACTTTCTACGCAATAAATAACATCAATACAAAGAAATTTTTAGCAACGGTACTAACTTTATATGAACACATACACTAACGTATAAAAGCATCCATAAAGTCATTTGGCCTCTTAGAAATAGGAAATAAATCTGCCTCAGATTACAACCAATATGAAACATAGATAATGCATCTAGAGCTACATTGTCCTACATCTAAACTAAGACTAATGATCTAAGTTAAGATGCCTTGAAAAATGTACATATATTACAATGTTTCTCGCAGGTGTGGCTGTGTGGTAAGTAGCTTGCTTACAAAACATATGGTTCCGAGTTCAGTCCCACTGCGTGGCACCTTAGGCAAGTGTTTTCTACTATAGCCTCGGGCCGACCAAAGCTTTGTGAGTGGATTTGGTAGACGGAAACTGAAAGAAGCCCGTCATATATATGTATATGTATGTGTATGTTTGTGTGTCTGTGTTTGTCCCCCCAACATCGCTTGACAACCGATGCTGGTGTGTTTACGTCCCCGTAACTTAGCGGTTCGGCAAAAGAGACCGATAGAATAAGTACTAGGCTTACAAAGAATAAGTCCTGGGGTCGATTTTCTCGACTAAAGGTGGTGCTCCAGCATGGCCACAGTCTTAAATATTTCCTAATTTCGAGTTTTGCCCTTTCGACATTATAGCTTTCGGTATTTGGTCATTGGGCTGCACTAAAACTACGGCACCTTCTGAAAGGGTTTACTCAATCACATAAACTCTATTACTTAGTTTAAGTTTGTTACTTACTTCGTTCGTCATTTTGCATTGAGAGGAATAAGAAGAAAGCGGAAATAGAGTGCCACTAAAGCTGTTACAAAAATGTTGCCTCCGTGAAACGGCCAAAATCAGCAGGAAAATATTAGGTACTTGAAGAGAACGAATGGTGTGGTACCGTAGGCTACTGGTACCGTAGGCTGTTAGTCATGCGAGACTGCAGGTGTTCCAACAAAACCTGAGTTAAAATAATAATAATAATAATAATAATAATAATAATAATAATAATAATAATTTCATTTATTTGCCACAAGGGCGAAGGATGAGGGGGACAATGCAAAGACAGAAATTAAGTGTGGAGTTTACATATAATAGAATGATAAGAAAACTAAGTAAAAAGTAAGTATACACGGTATACACTGAAAGAGAAGGGACATATGCATAGTATTCAAAGGTTAAAAAAAAAAGTGGTGGGGCGGATGATAGAGATGTAACCCTCCTGATACAAGACGACCTCTAGGGATAATTGAGGAACCCTAATGTCCAAGATTTCCCTGAACACCAACAGCGAGTGCCCTCTTCAGTTCCTTCTCTCGGACTTACAAGTCTACACTGAGAGAGGTACCATCCACTCTCGCCATTCTCGCAACTTTATATATATATATATATATATATATATATATATATATATATATATATATATATATATATATATATATATCTGTAAAAATATGTGACACTTATTCGGTAGCCATGATAAATCTCCGAGTTTCGGATGCCGCGGTGGGAACCCACGCCAACATCTCTTCAGTTATCCGGCCATTAACGAGGTCTCTTTCTTTATTTTGTTGTCCTACCTATCAATATATATATATATATATATATATATATATATATATATATATATATATATATATATATATATATATATATATATATATATATATATATATATATATATGTATGTATACATACATACATACATACATATATATACACATATATATTTGCTAGTTTATTTGTTAATTTGTCTTTTCTCCTGGTGCTGTATGAATACTTGATGTGGTTTTAGAGTCAAGTTTTGACTGCTATCTCTAGCATGGTGGTAGCTTTTAGATACCCTTAATTATAATTTTGATAATAATTATTACCTATAAGGTTTTTATGCCCATGTTGGCCGCTGGATATGATCGCTATTTTCAATAACGATCTGATCCTTTTGACCGTTGACTGAACACTATTCAATTTTTTTTCTCCGTGTTTTTCTCCTTGTCTCCGTATTCTTTCTGTTGAAGAGCGTAGCTCGAAACGTCAAAGACTTTCCGTATTCCCGAGCGCCATACTAATATATACTTTTGTTATTTACACCACCTGTCCTCGTCTGTTGTTACTATTTGTATATTCTCCCATATATATATATATATATATATATATATGTACATATATATTGTATGTGCATATACACATATTATACACATGCTATATATATATATATATATATATATATATATATATATATATATATATATATATATATATATATATATATATGCACACGCACACATATGATGAACAGTTTATACAAAAAACAGTCAAACTTTATAGAAAGATCAGTATGTGTGTGTATGTGTGTGTGTGTGCGTGCATGTAATATTATATATATATATATATATATATATATCACACTTTTACACACATACATACATGATGCACACACTTACATTCATACACACGCTATGTTGTACATTCACCTCACAAGCAATGAACGTTAGGCTGTGTGTTCATCACGTCTCTCTCAAAATGGCTATGGTTAGCAACATGAATAGACATTTATTTCATTTGATAGAGACAAGATGTCTGGTAAATGGTTTGCAATCATTTTAAATACTGTAAAATGTCAAAAGGTTTGTTGTGCTTCAGAAATGATAACCATGAGAAAAAAAATTCATTACTCTTAACTATTTGAAAATCTATAATTTTATTTATTTGCAATTAATTTCTTTTTTCATCTTTTTAATAATCCTTGTTGAGTGATTATTAGAAAAAAATTTTTTTGCGACGTGTACTTTTATAAGCAATATATATTCATTAAATATGTGTATCTTTTAGCAATTTAGTGTTCCAATTGATCTGAAAATTTATTTCTACATGTTCTGTCAACGTTATGCCTGTCTATGAACATACATAGTCTTTTTTTCTACTTTTGTTTCTAACCACTTTGACGCTTGAACTAAAGGCGGCAGTGTGTAATAGACCGTGCATCTATACGTTTTGAAAAGCTTAACTTGCTGTAGCTGTGTAACAAAGACGCTGACATGGCTGTATGGTAAGAAGGTTGCTTCCCAGCCACATGGTTCTAGGTTCAATCGAACAACTAACGATAGATTTTTTTCAGTAGGTTTTTTCTTTATTTTTTCTCTTCTTCATTATATATATATATATATATATATATATATATATATATATCAGATATCATATATCACACACTCACTTATACACACACACACACACATGCACACACTACACTCACACAGACGCTATGTTATGCATTTACTTCTCAAGTAATGCACGTCGGGCTGTTTGTTCACGTCTCTCTCATATATACACGTATTCTCAGGATTGATCCAAGAAAGCCAAATTGAAACAAATCTTTTGTATGTGATACTGCCAAAATCATTTAGCAAAATGTAACTTTAAGTTAGCTTCTGACAAATCTCACCCACAGGATATAATATAAATTTGTGGTTTCCGTGTTATCCGTATTTTAACTAATGAATTCTCAAAAACGCTAACCTCCATCTCGAAATTATTTATACTCACTTCATGCTTGGTGAAAGCTATTTCATTTGTCTATCTTAAAGCACCCATTCAAATATGAAGTCCGTCATTCCAAGAACTATTGGTTTCGTAGAAATTTAATCTTTCACAGAAGTTTTAGAAATACGCAAGTCGTTTAAGTTGCACTAACCACCACAATGTGTTTGCAAAAATTCTCATCGTCTGAGGGTAACCAACTTTCCCATGAATTCACGAATGTTAGAAATGCGAAAACAATGTGATCTCATAAATACAGACAATGCAAGCACCTCACTATAAATAAATAGATAAATGAATAAATGAATATATATATGTATCTTCTTACACATACATTCTCTTGACCGTTGACTGAACACTATTCAATTTTTTTTCTCCGTGTTTTTCTCCTTGTCTCCGTATTCTTTCTGTTGAAGAGCGTAGCTCGAAACGTCAAAGACTTTCCGTATTCCCGAGCGTCATACTAATATATACTTTTGTTATTTACACCACCTGTCCTCGTCTGTTGTTATTTTTTGTATATTCTCCCATATATATATATATATATATATATATATATATATATATATATATCAGAATTTGCACGCTCACACTGAGTTCAAGACGTTTACCTGTACATATGTGAAAGTGTCCGTGGGAATGTGCATGGTTCTGAATTTACATGCGAACAAGTGATCGAAAACGAACAAGCGTATTAAGAGATGTAAAAACGCATGCATGACTCCACCACCTTGTGTCATTTACATCACATCCTACATAGTGTATTTTTTTTATGAATTAGTTAACTGATGAATTAGTTAGCACACCCACACACACATTATATATATATATGCATGTGTGTGTGCGTGCGTGTGTGTGTTTCAACGTGTACATGAGCGTGTGACTGAATTCGTGTATGTATTGAAGCCGTGTAGGTTTGCATATATTTATAAGAGATAGGAGAGAAATGAATTTTAGATAGATTGCAGGCACGCGCTATGATATACAACATAGAAATTAATTTTTTTCTTTGGCGTGTGCCGCTGAGATGAATTTCAGAATATTTCTTAGCCTCTCTCATCTTACACGCCCAACAAAAATCTCCTTTGTCTCTACAAGCTTGCATTGCTGATTTGTCATGTTGACAAAGAACTTCACATGATCACCTGCCACAAACAAAATATTCAAATAAGTAAGGAGGGAGTATATCATTTGAATAGTGTATCTACCTGTCTAATCCCTCTACTTTACCTACCTGTCCACCTAACCGACCTACCTATTTCTCTAACTCCCACACAACCTAACTGCCTTGATTTTTAAATTGGAAATCTTAAATAAGAAACGTGGCCTGGCTGGGAACAGACACTGGGAAATTCATTTTTTTCGTTTTTGTGTTTCTAAAAAATATTGTTATAACAGAAGAAAAGGTATATGTGAGGGGGAAAAGGAGGTTAAAATATGATTTTAATAATGATAATGATAATTATAAAATTCAGCAATAACAATAGTAGGAAAAGAAAGATAAAATGGGAATGGGAGAATAATTTTAAAAGAATAATAATCTAAAAAATATTTTAAGAAAGAAAAGACTCCTGCGATGTTAGAAAAACTAAACGTGTCGTCGAATTATTAACGATATCAATGGAATCGAGAGAATTTAAGTAGGGCTGTCTGCGCTGTAATTGTGGATGTAGTAGATTTTAGTGCAAATAATAGTTTGACTGGCACCTTTTGATTGAACGCTAGAACACAGAGTATGGGAACCGAAACTTAGCACATGCTAGAACCGGCCATATCCCATTATAGATGAGTAGAGTGTGGGGAACTTAGCTGGGTTAATTATCACACGTACGGTGAATCAGGTTCGGGTCACTTTTCATAGACACGTGCACGAGTTCGGGAGTCTGCACCTGTATATGTGTGTGTGTGTGTGTGTGTGCGTGTGTGTGTTTGTGCTTATGCTTATGTTATTTTGTTCGGAGATATTATATTACTGTACACTTGCGTGCCCGTTTGCTGTTTGTATGCGTGCATATTTAGTGTCTATGGGTGTGTTTTTATTCACTCACACGCACCCATGCGCACACACACATGTACACACACACACACACACACACACACACACACACATACACACACACACACACACACACACACACACACACACATATATATATATATATATATATATATATATATATATATATATATGTGTGTGTGTGTGTGTGTGTGTGTGTATTGAATTAATAATAATATACATATGTATATAAATATATTAAGGGAGATAGTGCCGATATTTTTTTTTTAAACTTCCAAATAAATATACACACGGCTGAAAGTGGGCTAGTGAAAGAATATTAAAAGGATCTCACATTAATTGTGAATTGTTTTGACGAAGGAATAAAGCCTATTTTGGGCTTTAATCCAGAAATTGAAACCAATTCGCAATTAACGCGAGGCCTTTTTAATATTCTTTCATTCAGCGATGTTTATAATTATCTGGAGTTTTTGGTATTGTTTTGAAGGTATCTGCACTTCAAGCATGCTCGAGATGGGTCGTTTTCACCTTTACTCCCTTAATATAATTATATACATACGTTTATTATTATTAATTTAATGTATAAATGGCCTATCAATTTTTATAGCATGCTGACTACCCGGTAAAAATCATTAACATGATTTTTATCCTTATATTCTATTATTAATTTATATATATATATATATATATATATATATATATATATATATATATATATGCCGGAGTAAGCACATAAATGTGAAACAAGGTGGAAAAAAGAGTACTCAAATATCAGAGGTAGAGAAATATGCTTTATTTAAAAGCTTTTTGTTATATTTCTGCTGCTTTTAAATACAGTATATATATATATATATATATATGAAAGAAGGTTTGAAATGCAATTTTAAAGATGTTTATTCACTTTGCCGGTTTCACTTTTTTAGAAAAAGATTGTCAGAAGTAAAATATAAAGATTTATATAAGCTTTGTAGTATTAAGTACAGGTTGTCACAAAAGTATTAAAATACATATATACATTCTCTGATAATAATAATAAAATGTTAAAAACAGTTTAAGTATTAAATTACATATATAAAAATACATATATATATATTCTTTGATAATAATAGAAAATGTTTTAAAAACAGTATAAGTAATAAAATAGATATATACATTCTTTGATAATAATAAGAATATGTTTAGAATATAAAGCTTTGTATAAGCTTTGTAGTGTTAAGGACTGGTTGTCACAAAAATATTAAAATACAAATATACATTCTCTGATATTAATAAGATAACGTTAAAAACAGTTTAAGTATTAAAATACATATATTTAAGAGTTTACAAAATATTGGAGAGGTACTGACCCATCTTTTTGACATGTTTTCTCTCTTGTGTGTAGCTAACACACATACATATCATCATCATCATCATCCTTCATGGTATGCACAAACGTTTTACTTTCAGAACCAATGTTCTTGATACGGAGTCACAGCCAGTTTCCTTAGATGTCGACGATCTTTCTTGCAATCCTTGTTCTTCCTAATAGACCAGATTTCTGAATTAATACAACTCTCGTAGCCACATCAATCACATGAGAAAACTGCCAAGTCTGTTGGTGACGCTAGCTTGGGCAACTATAACAGGCATTACTTTTGTAGAAACTCTCCATAGTCTTCGCATTTCCCTAGCCTAATCCTTGTATTGTGCTATTTTCTCTTGTTCTTTGAGCATTACATTCATGTTCGCAGATATAGCTGCGTCTATGATGATGCATTTTTCCCCCTTGCCCAGAACAATAAAATCTGGTTCTTCAATGAAGTTCGTGATTAGCCTGTACATTAAACACCATAAGACCTTATACTGGTCATTCTGTATTACACTCACCGGTTTGCGACGAGCTGGTAGAATCGTTAGCATGCTGTAGCAAATGCTCAGCGGCATTCCGTCTGTCCTTACGTTCTGAGTTCAAATTCCTCCGAAGTTGACTTTTCCTTTCATCCTTTCAGAGTTGATGTAATTTGTTCATCCGATTTTGCTGGCCTTGTGCAAAAATCCGAAATTATTATTATTATTATTATTGTTGTTGTTGTGAAGGCGATGAGCTAGCAGAATCGTTAGCATGCTGGGCGAAATGTTTAGCGCTATTTCGTCTGTCGTTAATGTTCTAAGTTCAAATTCCGCCGAGGTCGACTTTGCTTTTCATCCTTTCGGCTCGATTAAATAAGTACCAGTTACACATTGAGGTCGAAGTAATCGACTTAATCCTTTTCCCTAAATTTGAGGCCTTGTGCTTCCAGTAGAAAGGATTACTATTGTTGTTGTTGTTGTTATTGATAATCGTTGGAAGTTACGTTTCAAGATATATATATATATATATATATATATATATATATATATATATATATATATATATATATATATATATATGGAAAAAAGACAAGGGAGATAATGCTAAAATACTTTTATAAAAAACATTTCAGTACCGGTTTCGATCCTTGAGATCTTTTCAACTGTAAATATAGATAACAAATTTTGGAAAAATTAAATTTTGGCAAATTTAAATGAAAAGTGTTTTTAAATAAAGATTTATATAGTATTCAAATACCAGGGGCATTTTCCTTATTTCTGTCTGTCTCTATTTCTCTTGTTAACTCTTGTGTGTTCGAGGTTGTTGTATATATATATATATATATATATATATATATATATATATATATATATATATATATATATATATAATTAATTAATTAAAAACGGACAAAAAATGATAACAGGAAAAAAACAATGCGAGGACGTAGTACACGCAAAGTATTAACGAGACGCTCAGAGAAAAAAAGAAAGAATGGTTGTTTTACGTTTCGAGCATAGCTCTCCTTCGGAAACAGGAGACATAGGAAAGTCCAAAAGAAAAAGAAGAAAGAAAGAAAAAAAATCGCCAACAGTATATATATATATATATATATATATATATATATATATATATATATATAAGTTCAAAAAAACACAAAAAAAAACAATAACAAAAAAACAACAAAGTGAGGACGTGATACGGATAGTGTTATTGGACGCTCGGGAAAGGAAGGAGATATATATATATATATGTGTGTGTGTGTGTATGTATGTATGTATGTATGTATGTATGTATGTATGTATGTATGTATGTACGAGGAGTAATCAAAAACTATCCTCATTTTCTAAATAACCTGTCTTTGTTATTGTCACTTTCTCCATAATCTATCTTTATTATTGCTTTCTTCGAATGCGAACTTATAGTTGGTACTATTGTGGTCACGTGATCGACATTTGAGCCTGATCGCGCCATTTTTCTTTTGGGCTTTACAGTGTAAGCACAGCCGCTCCACCTGCAATGTGCACCAAAGAAGAACAAATGAATGAAAAATCAGTTAATATTATACCCATGAATTTCACTATTAATGATCAATTAAAACAATTAATTAGTCAATTTTTTGATTAATTGGACATCCGTATATCCTCAGTAAGATCGCTGAACATTGCTTAATTTAGAAACTACAATACCGACTGAAAAAACACATGCGCACTTCGTTCCATCTTTATACATCATGGATTCAAAATTAAATATCCTCAAAACATCGTACCGAGCCCGAATTGTAAATAAATTCGACATCGTGATACTCGTATAGTAGTTTCATAATTATGCATTGAACAGCGATCTTACTGAGGATCTACGGAGGCTAATTAATCAATTGATTGACTAATTAGTTGGTTTAATTGATCATTAATAGGGAAACTCATGGGTATAATATTAACTGATTTTTTCATTTATTTAAATATCCTGCCCGCTTACAAACAACGTGCCTTTAAAGAAGAATCTTTCTTTTCGTGGTATGGGTCTTGACTGCCCTTTCTAGCATGTAAGAAATCCACATAGTTGATCTCTCTCTGTATATAAAGTGTATAAAATCGTATGTACTATTAAATAGAACTATTTATGTCTTCTAACTTTTAATTACGCTTGCTGACCACTGGTAAAAAATTATTATCATTTCTTAATAATTCTTCCTCTAACGCCTGTGTTAGAATGGGGGTAGCTGATGAAGGAAAATGTTCTCTATGTAGCCTGTGTGTTTTCTGTACCCTGGTTATTATTATTTTTTTGTCTACGTTTTGTTTGCAATGTCCTGTACCCAGATATGCAGCTATATATACAGGCAGACGTAGGTATGCACATACCTGTACGTATATATGCATATACTCATTTATTATTTGTTTTATATATATTCACATATATATATATATATATATATATATATATATATATATATATATATATATATATTCACATATAGATATATAGATATATATTATTCACTCACACACAGACACACACAAACATATATAAAGAATACATACACATATATATGTATATATGCATACAATATATATATATATATATATATATATATATATATATATATATATATATATATATATATATATATATGTATGTATGTATATTATATATATCTGTATGTATACATATGTATATGTATGTATGTATATATGTATTTACACATACATATACATATGTGTGTGTGTGTGTGTGTGTGTGTTTATGTCTGTTTGTGTGTACGCGTGTGTGTGCGTATGTGTGTGTTTGTGTGTGTATGTGTGTGTGTGTTATATTACATATTATATAATGGTTGTAATATGTAGAGGAAAATTTCACAGTCTAATTACTCGAGTCTGCCGTCAGCGAACGGCAGTCACCGGTTGAATACTTATCAATCTTTGTAGGTCTTTTGCTAGTTTTGTCTGAGCACTGTTATTACTAGTTTTTGTTCTTTCTATGACTCATCAAATAAATGCTTTTGTTTTTGTTCATGTCTTTTATTTATTTTTGTGTTTGCTTGTTTTTATTTTGCTACTTTTTAGTTCTGGATCGTTCACACCACAAAAAAAGCCCATAGTCAAAATCATTTCAGCAACCTTTCATTAAGCTACATTGGTTATATTACCCTAATTGAAGAGAAGGCAATGTTTTATAGTTTGTTAAGGATTTAGCTGCTATTTCTAGCAGATCAAGTATTTGCGTATAAGCTTCCTCAATGGTTCGTCGATGTTGTTTTTGATATCTTCATGCGGCTCTGGTCTCACGGTTGTCACTGCTATCGTATAACACCAGATCAGCTCACATGGAGCAGAACTATGGTACGTAAGTGGTCAATTACACTGGCCAACAAATTCTAATTTTTTTCTGCTGACCTAAGTTTGAGATCCGTTTTAGATCACCGAGCTTTAAAATGGCAATAGTTTATTTTCTATCACATCAAGTTTTTTTTTTTCTATGGGCTGGCTCATATTGGTCCCCCACCCGTAGCTCCACGTTTCAGAAATTTCTTGATCTGTTTTTCGTAGGGTACGTTAGCAGTAAGAGTCTCAGTGTCAGTTGAGCAATCAGTGAGTGAGGTTGTGACGTTTCTGTCGGCCTAGTATATGTACCTGTGTAGAAGTGTGTTTCCTAACAATTGTGTGCTCGAACGCTCGGTTGTCTTAATCTGCGTTGTTAATCTCTTCTTTCTATCAACAAATGTACAAAAGATATCATAGTTAAATATTTCTGTTGAATATTTATTTTATCCATATATTTAGACATCTATTTAGACAAACCGAGATATATAAATATGTTCTTTATTATTTGCTCTCATTTCACATCTATCTCATGAAATAACGCAGGAGTTCAGTAGCATGGCGTCATTGCGAAGGAAATGTTTGAATTCCTCTGATTCTTTTTGTTGTATATGTAGGTGTTTTACAGTACCAAGTCAAAGAATGAATATTAGTGACTTTGTGAAAAAGATCCTTCTTGGCTTACGTTAAGATTAAAGTTGATGATTAGGATAAATCGTGGGCCCTGCACAATGTATGCAAACCCTGTGTTGACAATCTACGCCAATGGACAAAATGCACAAGGAAACAACTAACATTTGGCATTCCTGTGGTATGGTGGGAACCAAAGAACTATGTAAGCGATTACTACTTTTGTCTCACAGAGACATCTGGTTATAGCAAGAGAATGCAAAAGAGTCACCCAAATCTGGATTCAGCAATTCGTCTAGTACTACACTCAGATGAAATATCAGTACACATTTTTAGAGATCTACCTTCACTGCCAGATGAAAGCGATATATGTAAAGTAGATGTAAATCCGCAACATGACAGTGATACAGACTTTGTAGAAACATCAACCAAAGAACGTGAAAGCTTCAACCAGGCAGAGCTTAATGATTTAATTAGAGACTTAGGAATGTCAAAAGAGTTATCAGAACTGTTAGTGTCTCGACTTAAAGAGAAGAATTTGTTGCAGAAGGATACAAATGTGGCTTTTTATCGGAACAGGGGGAAAGATCTCCTGGCATTCTTTACGGCTGGAAAAAGTTTTGTTTACTGTTGTGACGTGGTGGGATTGTTAAATGCGATGGGTACTGAACATTATGATCCTAGTGCATGGAGACACTTTATAGATAGTTCAAAGATGGATCTAAAATGTATATTACTCCATAATGGAAACTTGTTTGGTGCACTTCCTATTGGTCCCTCTGTGCACTTAAAAGAGAATTATGATCGCATAAAAGTTGTATTAGATTTATTCAAATATGATGAACACAAATGAGTCACATGTGTAGATCAACTTTTTACTTGGCCAACAAAGAGGGTATACCTTCTTTTTTTGTTTCCTGTATTTAATAGATAGCCGAAGAAGAGACAAACGTTAGGAACAGAAACTCTGACCAGTTAGGAAAAGTTTGACTATTGGGATGAATATCATACACCAACCACTTGTTGAGCGAGACTAATGAATCAATTTGCCAAAGCTCTTACCGAGGAGGGTAATTGTTTCAAATCCATATGTACAACACCTCCTGACCTAAATTATGATAAGATAACGGCTGGTGTCCTTATTTTTTAACCTTTACCTATCCAAAGCATTTCCATGGTTTTTTCCTAAACGTTGAGGCTTGTTTCCAGGCTTTCAGTTAGCCTTTGTTTTGTACTTCTTGGTAATATAAAACTTTCCTTTCATACGTCCCAAGTTACTCAGGTGATTTAAAAAAATGGTAAAATGTATTATATATTATGCGTGGACGCCAGGAAAATATGTCTTGTGTATCACGAGTGATGCCCGGGAGAAGCAAAGGGTTAAAGTTGAAAGGTTACTATTTGAGGGCGGTTTGGCTGATATTTCTCGCAAGTTATTATAAAATGTCAGAGATTGTGAGCCATTGTATTAGCGACTTGTGCGTTGTTCATGAGTTGGAAGGATCTTGTATTTCATGATTACTTCTTTTATAAACACAGTGATTGGGACCGTTGAAAGTGTTAAGTTGTCATTTTTGTATTCGAAGATTTAATCAAGTTCACTCGTTGTTCGTAGAAACAGTGCAAATCATATAAGGGGTACTTGCGTGCAACAGTTTATGGAAGAATGCAAGGTTGTACTATTTGCATAAGACTGTGAGTGGTTCAATAAGATAACAATCAGTTCATAAATGTACAGAAGAAAATGTGGGAGGAATAATTCAATAGAATATTGGTCATGAAATTCATTGGTGTGTGATATATAGAAGCAGATTTCCGGTATATCTTGGATCTAATGAAAACGTACTGATGGTTGTTGTGAAGGGACAGAGACTCAAGGTGATCGAGTAAGAAATCTTTACGACTGTCTCCATTACTTTTGAAATGTTGGAATTTAGGTCACAAAGTCGGTAGTTGACAGGGTCAAAGAGTTTGATTTTATTTAAAGCTATGACTCACTTGTCTGACACTTATTTTTGTTGGTTGTGATAGAGTCGTGTAAAGAAGCAACATTTTATTATTATTTAAAGCCTTCGATAGGGTCGACCATCGATACCTGGCAGCTGTTCTCAAGGCAGCTGGTTTCGGTCCGGTTTTCCGCGGGTGGATAGCTGCTTTATACAGCGGCATCTGCTCGGTCATACGGGTGAACGGCCATCTATCGGAACCGTTCAACATCTCGCGTTCGGTTCGCCAAGGGTGTCCTCTCTCCTCCCTTCTGTATGTATTGACTCTCGAGCCATTACTGCGGAAGTTGGAGGCTTTGAGGGGCGTCCCGCGTGATCTGGGATGTGGAAGGAGCGTGTCTGCCTATGCCGACGACGTTACCGTGATGGTGTCGAGCCACAGGCATATTGACCTGATTGGCGAGACACTAAACGAGTATGAAGCGGTGACAGGTGCGAAAATTAACGCGGAAAAGTCAATGGGCTTGCAACTAGGCACCTGGAGGGGCAAGTCCATGCCGTCCAACAGCGTCGTAGGGCGCTGGACAGACGGACCCGTTAAACTGCTCGGGGTCTGGTTCGGTCCGGACCTCCAGTTGGAGAAAAACTGGGAAGAAGTGACGAATAGGGTGGCCAACCTCACCCAGAAATGGGCTGAGAGGAAGCTCTCCTTAAAAGGTCGAGCGGAGGTAGCGAATGCGTACATCGCATCCGTCATCTATTACCGTTTGACTGTCGTCCCTTGTCCCGACCGCTGGTTAACCAAGATAGTACGCTTGCTCTTCAACTTTTTGTGGAAGGGTCAGGTACCACTGGTCAGGCGCTCCATCTGCTGTCAACAGCCGCTGAACGGAGGCCTTGGCATGCCGTGGTTGCTGATGCGCAAACATGCGCTCAGGCTACGACATCTCAGGCGCTTCCTGGACGGTGAACAGGTGTGGTCGCCTTTCATCAGACGCGATTTTCCGCAGCTCGTTTCTTTAACAGAGCTGCAATCCTGGATCAAACGTAGACCGAGAAAGGGCGCTTGGCACCTCGAGTGCCGCCAAGCTCTCACCGCCCTCAGTCAGGCGGGCAGCGCGATCGGTAGTAGATCCACTCTAGCTTTCTATAGAGGGTTAGTGGGAGAAAAGTGCGACAACAATTTTCGGGGAAACTCTAGGCGTCGAGGATAATCATCTAAGCAGTCTGTTCAGGAGAACTTTCGGGCCGGGGCCCATGGATAATTTCCAAAGGTCCCTCGCCTGGCAGTGCTACCGAGGTGCACTACCTGTTCGAGATAAACTCTACCGACATGGAAGTGCCGTCAACCGGGCCTGCCCGAGGTGCGCTCAGGACGACGAAACCGTTCTGCACGCACTCGTCCAGTGCCCGAGCATTGCTGACCTGTGGGTCTATATCGAACAGCTACTGTCACGTGTAGGACGGATCCGGCTATCAGCTGGATCCATCGTGAGAATTGACCCGCCGACCTCCTTTAACCAGGAGGGCAAGGCAATTTTCCTATGCCTAGTGGCTGTAGCGAAAGAGGTGATATGGTGGACCCGTTTGAAAGGGTTAAAGACAGACACTTTCCTCTTTGGCCAAGGCCTCATCAACTTTTTCAAGTTCCACTTGAAAAGGAAGATGAGAGTAGAGAGGGAAGTGCTGTCTCATAGCAAATTCGTTGAAAGATGGGTGACTGTTGGAAAAATGGCCAGTATAAACGGACCAATTCTGAGAATACACCTGTAGAAAAAAAAAAAAAAGGTAATGTAAAAGGAGAAAGGGCTCTATACCCCTTTCTTATTTTTTCTGACCAGGCTCCCGTGGTTTTATGGGTTTTTCCACGTGTAACCTTTCCTTTTTCGAAGCGCCTCCCCTTTTGGGAGTTCTATTTATTTATTTATTTATTTATCTATTTATTTGTTATATCTTTCTCCGTTTTCTTCCTCTGTTTAGACGAACTTTCCTACCTTTTCGGACAAAACCTTTTGTAGCCTTCGTCCTGTCTTTGTCCTTACATGTTTTTAATTGATATTAGCCCTTGTGGCCAATAAAACGAATTAATTATTATTATTATAGGACCAGCATTGTAGCGGGTTGATTGAGTTCAATACAGGCAACTGGTCTGCATGTACTAAAGAAGCTGTTGTTGGATATACGTGTATCCCTAGATCAGTCTTGATCGAGCAGACTTGTGGTATGTAAATAGTCGATCAAACAACTAGTTGTGATCCACAGGTTTATTCGTGTGTATATGACATATCCAGGACCGTGATCCACATTCTGATTAACAGACAGTCGTTTAGTGTATGGGATACAGTGTAGAAATTTGAAAAAGCTGCGAATCCGCAGAATCGCTCGAGTGTTGGATGGAATGCTTTGCGATATTCATTCCGGCATTCTGTGCACTGTGTTCAAATCCCGCCAAAGTCAATTTTGCCTTAAATCTCTTCGGAATCGAGATAAAGCCCTAATTCAACACCGGATTCGATTTCCCCGTCTCTCTCTCTCTCTCTCTCTCTCTCTCTCTCTCTCTCTCTCTCTCTCTCTCTCTCTCTCTCTCTATCTCGTAAATCAAAGGATCAGCCTCGTAATACTGTGTCACGCTGGTTTAGCTAAAGACTTCTATCAAGGTGCAAAGAATAGGAATTCAATTAGTGAACAATTGAATACTCATCGTCGACATCGACGGATAATTCAGCAACCGTACAGAACATGTTGAATTTTCTTGCTTGGCAAATATCTCTCTGAGTGATTATAGATTACGAGCTTAGGGGAAGTGCACAGTTTGAACTCGGTCCGAATACATCAGATACTATCCCTTTGCATGTATTATTGTAACTACTGCTCTTTTTTCAGTATGCAATTTTAATATTTGTCTAAAGCATTTTTAGGATTATGCTAGGATTGTATTTGTTGGTATTGAACATATATTTGTTGATTTAAAGATGATTGAGCATGTAGTAGCAACATCTGTGAGAATTGGATCTTGCTGCACATCTTTCATTTTATTATTTTAGATTAGTTAAGCAGGTGGTAAGTGGTTAAAAGTTAAACCTGGCAAGTGTATACATAAGGTGGTAAAGAAGTTGAAGTTCATTGGTTTTGTTTACTGTGCACAAATGCGGTAATTTTAACTTCCTGAAAGCTACATAGAGTGCATGTTATTTGAATAACGCCAAGAAGGCTCCCATTATTAGAAGGGCCTTCTTGGAAAGGTATAAAAAATTCCTCTTGCAATTTGGGGAAGACGAAAGCTTCCTGAGCGAGCAATGCAGGGAGACATTCCTTGTTTTCTTGATGGTTAACTTTAGGCTTTGCGACAGTGGAGCAACGCCTCTCAGTTGCTGACGGCTAATGACTTCTTTCTTTGGTTGAAATATGTGTGCTTTACTCACCGAACAACAGCAAAACCATTTTGTATAAAGCACTTGAGCAGTTGTATGATTGTAGGTGTAAGGCTTTGAAAGAGATCATTCTTTGAAGGAAGTGTGTTAATCATTCTATAGTGGTTTTGAATTGATTAGAAGTATAGCACGTTTGATGCTAAGGGTTATTATGGCTGTTGTTATTTCAAAGGTTTCAGAAAACTGCATTGTACGTTGAGATAATGATGAGAGAGTATTGCAGTGATCAGAAAATGCAATGAGGGTAGAGAATAAGACGGATAGACAACGTTTGAGTTTGAATATAAGAAAGAGGACAATGGTGTTGCGAGTTACGATGAATATATATTATCTTCTACGTAAAATGTGAACTGTTACAAAATATTTTTACTGAGTAACAAGTTAAATCTTTATTAAATATATTGTAGGCATGAACGCCATACCGTTTAACCTCATTTTTGACCCAGCGGATGCGACTGCTGATGGTAAAGAGGTCAGTACTAGGTGGTGCTGATACGAATTTGTTATCCCAAAGATATGTATTCTAGCTTCAAGGAATGGGTGTTGTGAATGGATTATAGAACCCCACATGTATAACGTAGTGAGTCGGAAAACTCTATTTATATTATATGGTTTTAAATATAATTTCTGTAATACTAATATAGTTCATTACGGTTCCATCAGGAACTGCTTTCATTGTTATGTGCAAAAACACCTATATAGGGTACTTCTGAAGTTACATTCGAGTAGCTAGGGTTCGTATATCTCCTTGTAGGACTTCTGATGTAGTTTGCCCTTTAAGATACGATATTAAGCACCTGTGGCTAACCTTAACATTGTTCATATTAGAAAGCTTATAATTGTTGAAGGGAAATTGTTGACTAATAAGAGTCAACAATTTATAAAAGAGGTTGCAGACTATATTGGATACCATACTCTTGCTATACAAAAGTTCATTAATCAGAGACTAAAAATATTTTCGTGTGCAAGCATCTGAAAAGTTTCTCCTAAAAATATATAGCAAATATATATGTGTGTGTGTGTGTGTGTATGTGTTTGTGCGCGCATGTGTATGTACGTATGCATGTACACAAACACACATACACATACACACACACACACACGTATATATGTGGCCACATAAACGCATTTGCATGACCCTCAAAGACACACATACGGACATTCATCCTCACACTTAGTAATTTCCTTCGGTTTATCTTATTTTTTAACTGACTCACACACACACACACACACACACACACACACACACACACACACACACACACACACACACACACACACACACACATGCACGCACACTCACTCACATGCATCCGCAAGCAAATACATACCTGCATGTAATCAGAATGTGTGAATATACTTTTATACATCTCTCAATCTCTATCTCTCTTTCTCTCCCTCTCTCTGTCTCTGTATATATATATATATATATATATATATATATATATATATATAAAATATACAAGAATAAGGGCAGAGAATCGTCAATTAATAATAGAATTAATAATTAACAATTCTGCCAAGTAGTTCAGTATGAAAAAAACGTTTATCGGTAAGACTATTTATCATTATAAATATACAGGGATTAGCAATTGAGTTGCTTCTCCAACATACTGAAAATTTAGAAATAGCAGTCAAAGAACTACTGATTCCAAACTACAAATATTGTTCTATGTGTGCCATAAATATCGCCATCCACTTTAGAGAAAATTTGTAGTTTGGAATCAGTAGTTCTTTGACTGCTATTTCTAAATTTTCAGTATGTTGGAGAAGCAACTCAATTGCTAATCCCTGTATATTTATAATGATAAATAGTCTTACCGATAAAGGTTTTTTTCATACTGAACTACTTGGCAGAATTGTTAATTATTAATTCTATTATTAATTGACGATTCTCTGCCCTTATTCTTGTATATTTTATATTTGATATCTCTAAGTTAGATGGCTAAACCGTAATCCAGTTCGACACGGAACTTTTTTTCATACGGGACTATTTGTGACGCACATGGAATAGATTTCTTTGAGGTGAGGTGCCTGAACTCGCTAGCCGATGAATTCGTAAGTGCCTTTCTTATCGTTGATTTTTGGTGTCGCATGGCCAAAGATTACCGTGAATTTTTTTAGAGACACTTTCAAATTTATCAGAATATTGAGGCTGAAGATTGGAATAGTGAAATTTCCATTCACTTAACCATGAAACGATTCGTATCCAATTAACTAAAGGCTTGGCTTGTTTACGCTTTTCCCTCCGGTTTTTTGTTCTATGTGTGCCATAAATATCGCCATCCACTTTAGAGAAAATTTGTAGTTTGGAATCAGTAGTTCTTTGACTGCTATTTCTAAATTTTCAGTATGTTGGAGAAGCAACTCAATTGCTAATCCCTGTATATTTATATATATATATATATATATATATATATATACATATATATACATATATATACATATATATACATATATATATATATATATATATATATATATATATATATATATATATATATATATATATATATATATATATATATATACATATATATATATATATATATATATATATATATATATATATATGTATATATATATATATATATATATATATATATATATATATATATATATATATATATATATATATATATACATATGTATGTAAGTATGCATGTATGTATACATATGTATGTATGCATTTTTGTATGTATGTACGTACGTATTTATGTATGTGTGTATATATATATATATATATAACGGACGCATGTATATACGCACATATACATACATATATACTTTTGTTCATGCAGGCATACATACATGTACACAAATATGTACGCCCATAGACGTATTGAAATACATTTCACAGGCGCAATCTATCTCTGCTTACATGCATGAACACACTTAACTACCTTTCACTCGTGTCCAATGGTCAGAAGAAGAATTAGCTGATAGTAGGAGTGGCAGTGGTGGTCTTTTTCTTCATCCTCCTCCTATTCTTCGCCACCATCATCATCATCATTATCATCATCATTTACCCCCCCCCCCCCACCCATAACACTTCACCTAGATAAGTCAAGTGACATTTACCACAGGTGTTAATCGACACGAAATACCTCAACTTAAACGGAAGAAGCCGTTTTGCTAAGCACGCGCCCAGACACACTTCAACAAAGCTGTCTTTACCTGGGCATACGATTACCTTCGCACCGAACGGAAAACTAATCCCCCTTTGTATGCTTCTGTGTGCGCGCGTGTGTGTGCGTGTGCGTGTGCGTGCGTGCATGCGTACGCAGATGCGTGCCTGTGTGTACACATGCACGCGCATCTCTGTATTTGAGAGTGTATGTGTGCGTGATATGAGTGTGTATATGTATATACATCGGTTGACTTCTTTGTTCTAATGCCTCTCCTCTTGTTGCTGTTTCATCCTTCGCTCTCGTTTTACTACTAATACTACTACTAATACTACTACTACTACTACTACTACTACTGCTACTACTACTCATTCTTCTTCTTCTTCTTCTTCTTCTTCTTCTTCTTCTTCTTCTTCTTCTTCTTCTTCTTCAGTCTTCTTTTTCTTCCTCCTGTCTTCTTTCTTCTTCTTCTTATTCTTATTCTTATTAAGACGGTGAGCTAACAAAATAGTTAGCACGATAGGCGAAATGCTTAGCGGTATTTCGTCCGTCTTTACGCTCTGAGTTCAAATTCCGCCGAGGTCGACTTTACCTTTTATCCTTTAAGGGTCGATAAAATAGGTACCATCTGAAGACTGGGGTCGATGTAATTGATACATTTCCTTCCCCAAAACTGCTGCCCTTGTGATAAAATTTGAAACTATTATTATTATTATTCAGTAGTTTTATTTTTATAACGTGCTTTCACTTCACTACCGAGCGCAGCTCTGTGCGCCTTGGGTATGTGCTGTGGTTTGCTGTGGTGCTCTTATGTTTACTGTATTGAAAGTGTTTTGCGTAGAATGTGTGCAGTACCCAGTAGTGCAATTTTCTGTATGTTATATATATTTGTAAGTCCTGGTGTTTTTGTTATGTATTTGTCTGAATATTTTTTTATTATACCTAAGGCACCTACTATGATAGGAATTGTTTCTGTTTTTAGATTCCACATTCGAGTTATCTCTATTTCCAGGTCTTTGTATTTTGAAAGTTTTTCCATTTCTTTTAGAGAAACGTTGTCATCTGCTGGTATTGAAACATCAATTAGAAGGCATTTTTTTCCTTCATGATCTTTGACAACTATATCTGGTCTATTTGCCTTAATTTCTCTATCTGTGTGTATTGGCATATCCCAGAGTATGGTTGCTTTCTCGTTTTCTGTGACCTTTTCTGGCGTGTGTTTATACCATCTTTTTTCTGTTGCTATTCCATAATGTTGGCATAGCTTCCAGTGTATATAGGTCCCAGCTCTGTCGTGTCTGTGAATATATTCCTTCTTAGCCAGGACTGGGCAGCCAGAGATAATATGATTTATTGTTTCTTGTCGATCTCCACATATTCTACAGTTACTTGTTATATTTCTTTTCATTATGTGTTTTTGGTAATTTCTGGTGGGGAGGCTTTGGTCTTGTGCAGCAATTAAAAATCCTTCAGTCTCTGCTTTGAGTCCTGAGCTTCTCAGCCATTGCTGGGATTTTTCTCTGTCTATTTCTTTCGCATTTAGTTTAGCCCAGTATTTACCATGTAGGGGCTTTTCTTGCCATCGTTTTATCATGGTCCGTTGCTGTTCTAGTTTTAGTTTGGATTTCATTTGTTTTATAGCTTTTGTTGTTTCTTCTTCTTCTTCTTCGTATTTGTTAGGTAGATTGATTTCTTGTTTGTATTTGTCAGCTTCCTTAAATACTGAAAACAGTTTTTTGTTTTGCTCGTGTTTTGTGGCTATTTGTATTAGTTTCCCTTGCTTCTGGAGTAGGTATTTTTGCAGTCCTATGGTGGTTATTTTATAATAGTTTTCTAGCTGTATAAGACCCCTGCCACCTTCTGTGCGTTGCATATATAGCCTTTCTATGTCAGATTTTGGGTGGTGCATCCTATATCCTGTCATTATTTTTCTTGTTTTCCTGTCTATTTTACATAGTTCGTTTAGTGTCCAGTTAAGGATGTTGTAGCTGTAGCTTATAACTGGGACAGCTAAAGTGTTGATACCCATTATCTTGTTTTTAGCATTGAGCTCTGTTTTTAGTATTGATCTAACTCGTCTATAGTACTCTTTCTTTATTTTTTCTTTCATTTGTGTATGTTGTATCCTATCTAGTTCATTGACTCCTAAATACTTATATGATTGGCTTTCGTCTAGTTCTCTTATTTCATTGGCTTTATCTAGTGTTATATTGCTACTTTTAACTAATTTTCCTCTTTTCAGGATTGCTTTGGCACATTTTTCTAATCCGAATTTCATTTCTATTTCCTTGGTAAAGCCGTGTACTGTCTGTAGTAGTGTTTCTATCTCTTTGTCGTTTTTTGCATATAATTTTAGGTCATCCATATATAGAAGGTGGCTGACTGTTTTTCCATAGTATTTGTAACCGCATCCAGTTCTATTTAGCAATTCTGTTAAAGGTGTGAGTGCCAGGCAGAACAGGAGTGGAGAGAGAGTGTCTCCCTGGAATATTCCTCTTCTAATGGGGATGGCTTTCGTTTTCACAAGTCCCTCTTTTGTTTGGAGCTGTAGCACTGTCTGCCATTTGTTCATTGAGTGCTCTATGTATTTTATGATAATTGGTGCCACCTTGTTTATGGCTAGTGTTTCCAGAATCCACGTGTGGGGAACACTGTCGAAAGCCTTTTGGTAGTCCACCCAGGCCATACTGAGGCCTTTCTTCTTTCTGCGGCTGTCTTCAGTTATGGCTTTATTGATCAATAATTGATCTTTACAGCCGTATGAGCCCTTGCAGCATCCCTTCTGCTCTTCTGGAAACAGGTTGTTATTTTCCAGGTGTTTACTCACTCTCTGCGATATTATTGCAGTAAAGGCTTTGTAGATCGTAGGGAGACAGGTTATAGGTCTATAGTTTTGTGGTTTCTCCGTTTCCGTGGATTTGGGGATTAAGATGGTTTTCCCATTTGTGAGCCATTCAGGCATTGTTTCTGGATCTGCTATTATGTTGTTAAAGTTTTCTGCCAGCTTTTTATGCATTGCTGGCAGGTGTTTTAACCAGAAATTGGGGATCTTGTCGTGTCCAGGTGCTTTCCAGTTGCTTAGTCTTTGCAGTGTCTGGGTGACCTCTTCAGTTGTTATAGGGGCGCAGAGTTGCTCAGGTGCTAAGTTCGTTGTTATTATTATTATTATTATTATTATTATTATTATTATTATTATTATTATTATTATTATTATCATCATCATTATTATTGCCTTTGCACGGCTTCTAACGTTGGAGATGTAACACGGTGCCAGCTGTTCACTACCAGTGAACTAAGATAACACCCCTTATTTTTCGAGCACCTTCCGGAGTATTCGAGCGGTTCCAAGCAGTCTTGTTTTCTGCAAGTGCTCCACCTTTATTGCAGCCTCTATTTGTTCCATGTACTTCTCAAGATTTTTACTTCCCAGGGCTCCGACAATTATTGGTACCATCACCACCTTTTTCATCGACCACAACTGCTTTACCTTCCAAGCTAACCGGTCACACCTATCGGCTTTTCTTTCTTCCTTATCGCATACCTTGTCAGCTGGACATGCTATATCTATGATCCAGCATAGTTTGCTTTCTTTCTCAATTAAGACTATGACTGGCTTCCTATTCTCTATCTCATGGTCACACTGAATCATAAAATCCCACAGGATCTTTTCATTATCATTTTCGATGATGCCTTCGGGTTTGTGGTCGTACCAATTTTTTTCTTTGTGAAGTCCATACATGCTGCAAAGTGTCCAATGGACAAGCCTTGCAATATTGTCGTGGCGTCTCGTATATTCCTTCTGGGCTAGTGGCGTACATTGGCTGGTAATATCCCATACGGTTTCACCATTTTGTCCACAGATTCTGCACTTATCATTTTCTGATGAGTTGTCTACTCTGTATTTTATGTAGTTTGTTCTTAGTGCTTGCTCTTGGGCAGCACAGATTAGAGCCTCCGTTTCCAGTTTTAAATCACTTTTAGCCATCCACATTCATCTTTTTTCTCTGTCTCTCTTATCTTCAACATCCCTATGAAATTGTCCATGCATTCTCTTGTTTACCCATCTATTTTCAGTTTCATTCGTTTTCAATTGCTTGTACAGTGCTTTATCTTCGGAATCTTTCATCCTACACAAGCCTTACCCATACATTTCTTTCATCTTGTGTTCATTCATCTTAACTCTTTCAATGATACCCAGGTACGTATATTCTTCCTCTCCGACTTCTTTTATAGTTTCACTACTTTCCAGTTTGATCCCATGGATTTTACTGATTTTCCCCCTTTTGAGAATCATTACATCACATTCCTCGATCCCAAATTCCATGCCGATATCTTAACTAATCATCTGCACATTTGCTGTAAAACTCTCAATTGCTTTCTCAGTCTTAGCGAATAGCTTCAGGTCATCCATAAACCACCGGTTGTTTACTTTCACCTTGCCTAGTATGTACCCCACTCGCATCTTTCTGAAAATGCTCGTTAGTGGCAGTATGCAGACAACAAATAAGAGAGGCGACAGATTGTCCCCTTGAAAGATTCATCTTTTGATATTTACCTCTCCCAGCTTATTTCCCCATGTTGTGAGTTCAGTTCGCCACGTTGTTATTGAGTTTTGTATTAACTCCAGGATATTGTGGGAGACCTTAAGCAGTTTAAGGCATTCAATAATCCACGGGTGTGGGACCATGTCATATGCTTCCCTGTAGTCCACCCATGCCATCGCCAATTTTTTGTGTCTCTTCCTGCAGTCAGCCAGGATACTGTTATTGATTAGTAATTCATCCTTCGCTCTTCTGCTCTTACGTCTACACCCTTTTTGTTCCACTGTTAGTAAATCGTTCTTGTCTAGGTACTTATAGATGCTGTTTGATATGATGTCCGTCATCAGTTTCCACATCAGTGACAAACAAGATATTGGTCGGAAATTTCCAACCGCATTCCCTTTACTTGGGTTCTTCTAGCACAGTACCGTTCTTCCTTTTGTCATCCAGACCGGTACTTGGATGTCACTACTCAGCATTTCGTCCATCTGTCTAGCAATTCTTCTGTGCAGAGCTGTCAAGTTTTCAAGCCAAAGGCCCTGAAACTCATCTGGGCCAGGCGCTTTCCCGTTAGGAATTTTCCTGCACTGGTCTCTAATCATCTCCTCGGTTATTCTCAAATCCTCCTACTGATACTCTTCACTCTCCTCTTTGAGTGTCTTTAATCACTCTGCTTCATTTTCGTGTTGTTTCTCCTGAGACCATATGTTTGACCAGAAACTTCAAATTATTGAGCGTGTTGGTAGAACACTGACGAGCTTTTCTCCTTTGTACGTAGTTGTTTTTTCCTGCACCGTCCCTCAGTACACCGTATGCTAAAATAGAGAAATAAAAACTTCAAATTATCATTTCTAAGTCAACGGAATTTGTAATCTTGCCTTCATTCAAATATTTCTTTCGCGAATTCTAAGGCAGTATTTCCCAAATATTTTCAAGCTACTTCCCTTTTTCTCTTAACGCCCCCGTACACTCCAAGATGATTCATTGGCAAGTATATTTTAATAAATGTTTTCGACATTTATCGTATTACTACAAGTATAATTTTACAAAAGTGACTACAATTAATTTTAGTTGTATATTGATATGAAGGAAGGGCCTGATGCTATGTAACTAAAACTTCCCACATCCGGTTCAATATTTGTAAGAAGCAGAGGGCAGCGAGCTTGCAGACTCTAGCATGCCGGGCAAAATGCTGAGTGACATTTTGTCCATCTTTACGTTCAGAGTTCCCATTTCGCCGAGATCGACTTTGCCTTTCATCATTTTCGGGGTCAATAAAATAAGTACCAGTTGGTCATTGATGTAATAGACTTATAGACTTGCCTCCGCCTCCAAAAAATAAATCGAAACCAATATTAGTAAGAAGCAGTCATATGCGCCCGTTTGAGTACTTTTTGTCGGTTTCTCTTTCTCCTCAAATGGTAGTACTATTCTGTTGGTTGAACTATTCTATTGAAGAGCCAAATTCTTGTAAGCCGATGGTGTTGGAGAACCAGAAAACGCACATTTTCTGGAATACCACCGCAGCTTTGCCAGTTCAATGGTTGACGTTGGACTCAATATCACCATTGTTACTCATGACTCTACCCAGATAGGTTAATCTGTCTACTGTCTCGATATCTTGCAGATTGATTTTTATGATCGCTGTTGTTAAATGATCATTATTTGCAATGGTACTCGTTCTTAAATTTCAACTTCAACTGTTCCTTGGCTTTCAAATTCAAGCGATTATTCTTGTAAACGCAGTTTCATTTCCCCAGTACTTAGATCGTTCGGAGAAATCCTTATGTAATATTTGCAAATGAACTAAATTTCATCAATGTAAATTTTTGTCTTTTCTTTGAGTCAAGTAAACTATTAATAAAACATATTAATAAAACCATCACAAGCTACTTTTGGACAAAGAAAGCTTTAAACACAGCCTTTCGCCCGAGAAAATAACATTCTTCCACTGCTCTAGGGACCAATTCTGTCGGCTTTTACTCCACTCTAAACGCTTTGCAATCTTTGTTTTTGAAAGTAGTAGTTTTCTGATTGCAGCCCTTACGTGAAATCCGGCTTTGAGCTGCTCCCCGCGAACAGTTTTTTTCTGAAAACCGAATTCTCGAAATGGTCATTAAGTTCTGCAGTAATTTTGAGAGCTGTACTTTTGTGATCCTTTCTAATAATTCGCGTAAAAGTCCGACAGCCCCTACCTGAAAGTTTTGGTTTTTTTCCGAAGTTTTGTTTCGACGAGGAGGTTTTTTCCCCTCTTTCTCAAAGGCTGTCTTTACTTTCGAGACAGTACTTCTTGATACACCAAACATTTCGGCTGTTTTCGTTATGCTAGCACCTGCCATACGAGCACCAACATTTTAACCTCTTTGAAAGTCCTATAGATCTGTCATTTTAATGGATTTAAATTATCTTTTTCTGATGATATCTGAAAAGAAACAGCAATTTTAGCAAAACATATTAAGGAACATTAATATTTTTATGAAAAAACATAAAAATAAATAAACTTTTGACGGTTTTATAGATATTTCAAAATTATGATGCTATGATACTAGGTGTTTCCATTATTTTGTCCAACCCCTCTATATATGCGTATATATATATATATATATATATATATATATATATATATATATATATATATATATTGTTGTTGTTGTTCTTTCACAAGAATAGTATTGACAGTGTCTTCCAAGTTTCGGTCAGCTAAACCAAAATCGGACTGGCCGAAACTTTGAAGTCATTGTCAATACTATACTTGTTAACGAATAATAAACTTGTACTCTACAAATATATTGAGTAATATTTCTGTTTAATGTAAAATTGTTTTTATTATAACATAACCTAAAAACAAACATTTATATAACATATGATATATATATATATATATATATATATATATATATATATATATATATATATATATATATATATATATATATATATATAAAGAGTGTGAAATAAAAGACTTTGACAAATGAAAGCATAAAATTTATTTTTTCGATATTATTATCATTGTTATTATTATTATTATTATTATTACTCAGGTCACTGCCTGGAATCGAACTCGGAATCTTGGAGTTGGTAGCCTGCGCATATGGCGTAGTGGTTAAGAGCACGGGCTACCAACTCCAAGATTCCGAGTGCGATTCCAGGCAGTGACCTGGATAATAATAATAATAATAATAATAATAATAATAATAATAATAATAATAATAATAATAATAATAATAATAATAATAATAATAATAATAGTAATAATATTAGAAATATATTGTTTGAAGTAGAATGCATATATGTATGTGTAAGAGATATGTATAAGGAGAGACACAGATATAATCAGTTCCAAAGTGAGGGAAATAGAGAATGAGATTGAACATGCAAATAGGAGAAAGAAAGAAAGAAAGAAAGAAAGAAAGAAAGAAAGAAAGAAAGAAAGAGAGAAAGAGAGAAAGAAAGAAAGAAAGAAAGAGAGAAAGAAAGAGAGAAAGAAAGAAAAAACAAATATGGAAATAAAGTGAACAAATTTATTACACGGAAGTTGATTTGTATTTGATATTTCATTTGCACTTAAAACGAGAAATTAGACCCAGGAAACATAATTTCCGTAAAAATTTTCAGAGCCATTAGACTGAAGCTCCTTATCTTTTAATGCCTAAAATCTTTCAAAAGTATATCTAGTTCCTATATGTAATATTAAAATCATTTAAAGAAATCCACCGAGATTTAGCTATGAAAGTTTCAGTTCCAAACAATCAGTGTAAGGGAAACGTTTATTTAAGATGCTTTTACTCAAACACTAAGTTTCCATTTTATACTTTACTTTAATCTATTCTCATGTTTTCCTTCCAGTCTCCCATTTCCCACCCTACAACCTATTTTTATCTTAGTGTTTTTCTTACATGTTCATGTTTTCTCTTATTCATATTTCCGCGAGTTTTGTGCTTTTATTATTCTTTTTCACGATTTTTCTTTATTTTTCATTTTTAATTTTTGCAAATCTTCGCTTCCTATTATTTTTCTATTACTTTCATCTAATACATTTTGTTTGTATTATTCTCATGCTTGCTGAAAGTGAACTGGCAGAATCCTTAGCACGCCGGACGAAATGATTATCTCTATTTCACAACGTATTAAGTTCAAATCTCGCCTAGGTCGAGTTTGCCTTTCGGAGTCGATAAATTGAGTACTATTAAAACATTCGAGTCGATGTAATCGACTAGTCTCCTCTCACAAATTTTTGGACTTGTACCTATAGTAGAAAGGATTATTTTTCATGCTTACTCTTTGATATTTCTTCGAAAACTTTCTGAATTATCTCTACTTCCATTTCTTATCAATTTCCTCTTTTTGTTTTTTATGTTCATTTCCTGTTTGTTTAATTTCTGGCTTTATAAATTGCCTCATAAATTGGTATATCTAATTAAATATAAAGCTTCCATGTTAAAAGCTTGTAGCATTTTCAATATTTCTAATGTTATATGAGTTACCAAATTTCGTGATAGTTAGAAAAGAATTTCCTTTCAACGTGTCCATATTTCTCAAAGATAAAATAGTTACGTACTACAGATGCTTCGAACTATCATTTTTACTTGTTTTCTTTCAAATCCGATGATATTTTGTATTCACAAGAAATTCGTTTGACATGTCTTTACACATCCCAATGAAATAATTTCGAAATAACAGGTACAAACTTATATCATCTTGAGAAAATACTGCTTTACACGCATGCGTATATTGGTACTTAGAATTACCAACTATTTCACTCCTAATGCTACATTCTGACCAATGGATACAGTTAAATTTCTTTTAAGAAGTATAAATAAATTACTAATCCCACCGGATAAAATAAACCTCAAGAGCCCTTGAAAAGTACAAAAAACTCAATATATTACGATTATTACATTGTATACTTGACTGATTATGATAAATAATGATGATAATAGTATCGGAAATGTATAAATGAAATGAAGTGGTCTAAATAGGAAACAAGAGCACTCAGAGAGCGCAAACCTCTGCCAAGGCAACACCAACGAGAATGCTAAAAATGAACCCGATCGCTCTCAAAAATTAAGTAACAAAAACCGGAAAAATAATCCAGAATCCTTGTCTGGTACCGGATCGATCTCAACGGTAGTCGTGGAATGTGAAGGTGGCTGTAGAAAATTTAGTAACAGTAATAAATAGTTTATCCTTATCTAATACAAGCCAGAGTTAACAAATTCGCCATTCAAAATAGTTACAACCTAAAGGGAGGTAATTGAGAAAGACTTGAAAGTTAACGTAAGATCGTAATCATGTAAAGTAAAGTAAATATAACAAATAATCCAGAATCCTTGTTCGGTACCGGATCGATCTTAAAATATAATCAGTTCGTGCCAGTCACAAGGCCAAACATCCCTGAAAGTTTCATCCGAATCCATTCAGCGGTTCTTGAGATATCCTGTCCACGGACAAACAAATAAATGTGACTGAATCAGTACCTCCGCCTTCGCTAAGGCAGGGGTAATAATACTAAGACAGTCAAAACACTGAAGAAACCGAGGATGGAAGATTAAATCGGCAGACTTGGTTACAATATCTTCGGTATACGCTACTGAGAAAAATTGAAGTTAATCATCACACCTTCTTTATTTTCAATTGCACAGCTTTTATGACTCATATTAACTATTTAGCATGCACATTTAACATGTTCAACAAAATAAAAATAAAATAAAAACATCGCTGTTATTAAGATCATTTTGACATCCACCAAATTTCCTATTTTGCAACCAGCGTGAAAGGCAGGATGTATAACATCAAAAAAAAAATTGAAAAAAAAAATCCAAAGATGTTTACAAAATAAAAAAAGAACGCTTTCAAAAAAGAGTTAAACTAGTGGAAATAGCTTTCAAAGTTTCAGTATTTTTTACTAAGACACTGTAAAATGAAAAGTTCATGAAAAATCCAATTTCGGAAAACTAAAATAGATACCAACCTGAAACAGGTACTGAGAGTTGTCATGATCGACTTTCACGATGAAGGCAGTGCTCCAGAATACAACTAGGAAAATATATTTATTACGGGATTCTGCACAGTTTCCTTCAAGCGAATTCCTTTCACACAATATTAGTAAAGACGATGCTCAATATGTCATGCAATGAGATCGAGCTCGGAACAACGAATCATACTGGTACAGAGCTCATCTCCAAATGTATATGATCAGAAAGTGTGATATGAAATGTGTTTCTAGTGTTCTGGCCATGAGAGGAGCAGAGAGCTGGACTGACTATCGTGTAGCGCGTGGAAAAATGAATTTTTCGATAATGTCTATAAATCGGCAGTCTTGTCGTAAGGTACCGAAAAGGTTAAATGTTGCTAGCTTCAAATTACCAAGCAACTTGCAAAGATTCCACGATGCTATAAAAAGTATCAATCTTGATTCAAACAATCAAAGGGTAGATTTTAAAACAAAAGTTCTTCAGTGGGATTTAAATCGTGTAAGTCCAGTGACTGGTTTTCAGACAAATCACCAGAAATTCATGATCTACTTTTAGAAAAACAAAACTTAGGCAATATGCTTCTTTTTCAATCCTTGAACCTCAACTCAAACGAAGCTTACAGAAAGCTGAAAGGGAAAGTGCAGACTGCTCGAAGGAAAATTAAGCAGGAATGGTTGCATGACAGAGCAAAAGAGGCGCAAGGAGCAGCTGATAGAAATGATGCCAAAGGTTTGTACTCTTATGTTAAGTAGGTATATGGCCCCAAATCTTCTTCAATAGCTCTAAGTAGAATAGAAAATGTGCATTTGCTTTTGATTGATACCGCTTCTATTCATAAGCGCTGGGTAGAACATTTTTCTGCATTTTGAATAGACCATCATCCGTTGACATGAAGATGGTAGAAAAAATGGAACACCTTTCAGTTATAGAGGAGATGGCATTTAAGCCATCTCTAAATGGCATTTATGTAGCTGTGAATAAGTTGAATAACAATAAGTCTCCAGGGTCTGATTGAATTTGTGCAGAGGTCTTAAAATATGGGAGTGACAAATAGTTGAACTCTTAAATATATCAATTTGTCACTGCTGGTGAACTGAGGAAGTACCTCAAAACTAGATTGATGCCATTTTAGTCTCCTTGTAGAAATCGGGACCAAAAGATCTATGAAGTAATTTTCGTCTGATTTCGCTTTTGTCTGTAGTTGGACAGGTACTTGCCTGTATTCTGTTAGAACGCTTAACCTCCTTCATAGTTCCGAATATAGTGTCTAAGTTTCAATGTGATTTTCGATATAGTCACTCACTCTGTAACGGGGCTGCAATCTCTTGTATCTGCATTTGACACAGCTAATAATGATTTTGGCTTGACCATCAAGTTGAAAAAAACAGTTATAATGTTTCAATCTGCACGTAGTGATGTTTGCAACCCCACCTAAGATTTTCGTTAAAGGTAAGTTACGTAAGGTTGTTGAGTCTTTCATTTGCCTTGGAAGATCTGTACAAAATGATGGAAATCTGGATACAGAAATACACCTGCTAATTCAAAGGCCAGCATGAGCATTTGTTGATTTAGAGTTACGCGTTTGGCGCCAACGTCATATAAATAACAACACAAAATTGGTTCTTTAAAAATCGTTTGTCTTACCATCACTGTTGTATTCTTTTGAAACATGGACTTGATATGAAGACATTTCAAATTATTTAGAACGATTCCACCAAACATGCATTTGCCGCATTTAAAACATTAAATGTTTTTTTTTTTTTTTTTACTCCAGACACAGATGTCTTTGTGTCTTCAATTAAATCAATGATTCTGAAAAATCAAATGAGATGGTCTGGCCATATTGTTCGAATGGCGGATGAACGCACACCCAAACTGCTGTTTTATGGCGAACTTGCAGAGGGGAAACACAATTGGCGTAAATCCAAAAAGAGGTTTAAGGACGGCATAAATACTACCATGAAGTCACTTGGAATGAATCCAAAGGCCATAGAAACCCTTGATTCGGATCGAGCTGGATAGCAAGCAAAAGTGTCGAGTGGAGTGAAATCGTTTGAGGGAGGCCAGGATAACGCATGCAAGACTCAAGAGAGATTTAAAGAAGAGTGTTGCGATCGAGAAGGTGAATTTCAGTGATATTTTTGTGTGCACAGTTTGTGACAGAACATGCCTTTCTTTTGCAGGGTTCAAATCTCATTTGAGGACCCATAGAAAACGAAGCTCCAACAACTATTCTGCTTGTATATCTGCGCACACCTTTCCATGCCGTGTATGCCATAAGGTCTGCAATTGTAACGGAGGTCTCAAAAGACATTTTATGATACACAAAGATCAGAACTTAACTGCAGCTCTTGATGGTCCAAATCAGATATGCAATCTATGTGGGTGTCTTTTCAATAAATTGTCTGGTTTAAAAAGCCACAACAGACGCCATAATGAATCTAAGGTGTAAGTATAAGAGTTGAGCAGACTCTGCATAAGGAGTAGACAACCACCTTCCTCCGTTTTTTTCCTTTCTTTGAACTTTCCTTGTTTCCGACGAAGAGCTCCGCTCGAAACGTCATAATTTCTCTCTTTCCTTTCCCGAGCGTCTAGTAACACTATCCGTATCACGTCCTCACGTTGTTTTTGTTATTGTTTTTGTCTGTTTTTTTTTTAACTATATATATATATATATATATATATATAATATATATATATATATATATATATATTTATTTATGTGTGTGTGTTTCTTTTAAATTAACCCTAATGCGTTCTTATTATACCAATTTTTTTCTTAAAGATTAACAAAAGAAACTTTATTCGCCTTCTGTTTTCACAATCGTTTATTTGTAAACTGCATAATTTAGATGCAAAAGATCTCCTTTTACAATCCAGTACTATATTAATTATTATTATATGTCGCTTCATTCAAATTTGTTATATAACCGCCTTTCTCTAATACTCACCCCACCAACCTGATTTTAGTCTACCCATTCTCACATCCTAACTATTCACCTTCTTTCGACACAGTAGTTGATATCCCTATATATGTATGAACACACACACACACACACACATACATACATACATGCACACACACACACACACACACACGTGTGTGTGTGTATGTATGTATATATGCATGTATGTATATATGCATGTATGTATATATGCATGTATGTATATATGCATGTATGTATGTATGTATGTATGTAGGTAGGTAGGTAGGTAGGTAGGTAGGTAGGTACGTACGTATGTATACATGCCCGTATATATACACGTTCTTTTTCACTTCAACCGACTGAAAAGTTCTATTCAATAACGAAAGCCACTCACTTTTACACTTGTCGCATATTTAATAAAAAAGTATTTTACACGTCACTGCATTAAGCATTGACTCCTTATTTAATTTGTGGTATGTATCGGACAAAATGGTTTGTACTATTTAGTTACGAATTATTAGGTTCTGAACTCAAATGACGTCGATTCAACCTTCTAGAATCGATAAAATAAAGTAACATCTAGGTACTGAGGTCGATATCATCGACTAACCCTTCCCTCAAATCTCAGGCTTTGCGCCTAGATTAGAAGCATTGTAATACACACGCTTATAGACACACACTCACACACACACACAGACGCACGCATACACACATGCACGCACAGATATATATCAACACTTATGTAAGCATATTTGTATGTATTAATATGTGTATGCGCGTATATA
>NC_142929.1:53591357-53596357 GCF_046866305.1 Octopus bimaculoides | reverse complement strand
GGCCTCTACTTTATCTGGTTATCAACTTGTCGGAAGCAATAATCTTGTGAATGGTGTAGTTAAAATTCAAGTCTCATAAAAGTTTCGAGTTTAGGTTAATAAAATTCTCATTTGCGTGTTTTCTCCTTTGCAAATTTTGTCACCAATTCAATTAGATTAAGTGCTTCAGCCTGGTTCATGTTAAATTGATATCGTTACCAATTAAGTTGGTTTCTTTTTCAGCATTATCAAGCTTGCATAAAGTTTTATAAGTTTGAGCTTTGAAAAACTATGTTCGAAACATCCTGCTGACACCAACAGTGTGAGGAGGAACTTTAGTGCTAAGAAAACAGACACACGAACCAAAAGTTTCTGTTGTAATATGAAGAGAACTCCTTTTGATAGAAGAAAATATTTGAAGTTTTCGAACCATTACTAAGTTTGCAGCACAGAACTTCAGCATCACTATCTTTGTTATTTATACTCATTAACGATTTTCCCAAATTCTTGCAACCCGTAAGTACATAGTCGATAGAACCAGTCACAAATATTATGCAACTCTTCAAATGAAATTATTTGCATGCAGTGACGTTAAAGACGGAGTGGTAGCGAAACAGCTATAACTAGTAAAAGAGATGTGCTAAATCCTTTATTAGTCTTCTTATTTTGATTATATATAACTCTTCGTAAGTGCATACATTGGATTTACTGATAATGAACCAGGATTTTCTACACCATCGGAATTTCAATCTGCCTCAAGACTCGAGACTACAAGTTCGAGTTTAATGCTGCACTGGAAATACTTCGACTCTCTATCCTGTCGGAACCCAAATACTTTATACGTCAAGAAATCATTTGATCGAAGCAAGATTTAGTTTCTGCAGAATAATAACATCAGTTATTTAACATTACTACAATCAATGTAGAAAACTATGAAGTGTTTATGATCTAACAATGAATTATGTGAACTGCTACGATCACTGACGTATATTCTCTTTAAGTGATTCATTTGTATAAAACTATGGACTACATGGGTCACTACTACACTTGAGACGCCTGCCTGGGTTAACCTAATCGAAGAACCTGACCTGACCTTAGGTTATTTCTGATTGAGAAGACTTATGTGTATATGTTAATGTTTGCGTGTAGCGTATATCATTTAAATATACAAACTTCAACAGTCTTCTCGAATTTGTCGAGTTAAGCTCGCATAAAGTCACGTAGTTCAAAACTGTTATTGTTGCTATTGTTGTTATTGTTGTCGCTGCTGTTACTGTTATTGTTGATTTGGTTACTGCTGGTGTTGTTCATTTTCTTTGCTTTTATCTTGTTTTCTTGGCATTTAGTTTTTTTATCGCTTTCTCCTGATATATTATATAAAAGAATAAGGGTATTTTAATACACCTAAGTGTAAATATTTACACCGAAACAGTTTTAAACAGCATGTATTTCAGGAAAGGTACACTACTTAATACATGAGTATTTTGTTGAGTGTAAATTCTCTAATGAGCCTGAAAAACCATTCCATTTCTTTGTCCCAACTTACAGAACTCACTCATCTTTGCTTAACTATATTGAATCGGTGTTTTTATTCTAATTCTGGCTGAGATAGTAACGCTAGTATTCAATTGTACATGCCTCGTGAACTTCCTCTACGTAAGCTTCCACCACCAAGATAACTTTCACTACTGCATGAATTCTATGACGACAACGATGACAATAACAACAATGAGTAAGCACTCGATCATGTGACTAAGCATCGGCCTCGCCATTATTCTTTTTTTTTTTCAGTCTATGTATTTATAATACAAAAAAAAGTATTGTTTATTAAATCATAAATATGTATTTCACAAATTTTTAGACTGAAAATTGAATAGAAAATAATACAGGGTTCCGTGTCAGTTTAGTACTGGGAAAAAAACCCATACACTTTGAAATGAAAAATAGAATAGAAAGAAAATATGCTGATTCTAAAATATCGATACTGATTCATACAATTTTGTGAAATAATAGATTTCTATTCACCATGGCTTGCTATAGAAATTGATATCTGTTCAATTGAGTGTGTAAGTCAAGCTGACTCTATGGTTATAACTCCTGGCAAATGCATCCCAAGTCACGAGTGCGTACCTTCTACACACTTTTCCCTATCATACAACTAAGCTGATGTTTGACACGATTTTCAATTAATTCTGGCAAAATTCACAATTCAGTCCAAGAACGTTCATTCAGATTCAGTAAGCAACTTAAAAAACGGGTAGAAGTATTTGATAAGATAGTCTTACTTAGATATATCGTGTTGTTGGCAGTCCGTCGCTTACGACGTCGAGGGTTCCAGTTGATCCGATCGACGGAACAGCCTGCTCGTTAAATTAACGTGCAAGGGGCTGAGCACTCCACAGACAGGTGTACCCTCAACGTAGTTCTCGGGGATATTCAGCGTGACACAGTGTGACAAGGCTGACCCTTTGAATTACAGGCACAACAGAAACAGGAAGAAAGAGTGAGAGAAAGTTGTGGTGAAAGAGTACAGCAGGGTTCGCCACCATCCCCCTGCCGGAGCCTCGTGGAGCTTTAGGTGTTTTCGCTCAATAAACACTCACAACGCCCGGTCTGGGAATCAAAACCGCGATCCTACGATCGCGAGTCCGCTTCATAGCTGGAACGTCTTTGATCGTATATCTGTTTGATCAGGACTCATCTTTGGCAAAGCAATAACAACAGCAACTGCTCAGATTATTGCCCCAGAGGTGCAGAAGCAAATGTCTGACTAAATGATAGGAGGTTTTATAAACTCAGTAACTTGAAAAATAACGGCTTGATACAACGGATACGTAAAATCACTATTTCAATATATCCACTCAAATATAAAAGCAATCATAAGTGAGAACTCTCACTTTCAAAGAAAATACAAAACCTTACGAAATAAACATAAATTCGAAAAGGGAATTAAATTTTCATTATAAATAGTACATGCATAGCTGTGTGATTAAGAAGCTTGCTTTCAGCCACGTGGTTTTCGGGTTCAGTCCCACAGCACTACTCCTCAGTAAATGTTTACTATTGCTCCACGTTGACTAATGTAATGTGAGAGAATTTGGGAGAAGGAAACTATGTGGAAGACTATCGTTGATATGCGTGTGTGTCTTTGTGTCGGTGTCTCCACCGCTTGACAGCCGGTATTAGTTTACTTATATCCCTATAACCTAGCGGTTCGGTCAATGAGTCCCATAGAATAAGTATTAAACTTTAAAATAAATACTGAGATCGATTTCTTTGACTAAAACCTTTCAAGGCGTTTTCACAACAAAACCGTAGTCTGACGACTGAATCAAATGAAAGACCAAAACATTTCTTTGAACAGTGAATTTATTCGCAGCATCAAGATCCTTTTTGAGATGCAGACACTTATTTCAAAATGGGAATCTTCTTTACATAAGATTAAATGTAACTGATACGTAAAACGCATTTTAGCGGAATTTGCATGAGAATGAAGTTTATAATTGAAACTTTGACAATTACCAAGCAACAAGCTATTCTGCAATAAGCATTGAAGACATTCTCAGATCTCAGAACGTATTCAAAGAAGTAATGGCTCTATGCGTAGGAGTGGCTGTGTGGTAAGTAGCTTGCTTACCAGCCACATGGTTCTGGGTTCAGTCCCACTGCGAGGCACCTTGGGCAATATAGGTCGTATATATATATATATGTATGTGTGTGTGTGTGTGTTTGTCCCCCCCCCCAACATCGCTTGACAACCGATGGTGGTGTGTTTACGTCCCCGTAACTTAGCGGTTCGGCAAGAGAGACCGATAGAATAAGTACTAGGCTTACAAAGAATAAGTCCTTGGGTCGATATTCTCGACTAAAGGCGGTACTCCAGCATGGCCACAGTCAAATGACTGAAACAAGTAAAAGAGTAAACTGCTTAATTTTCCGAATATCGTAAATAATCTCTGCATCTAGTTATAGACACTCCTCTGCCACTGTCGCTATCAGAAAAGCAGTGAACCAATAGCTTCTTTCAATTTCCGTCTACCAAATCTACTCACAAGGCTTTGGTCGGCCCGAGGCTATAATAGAAGACACTTGCCCAAGATGCCACGCAGTAGGACCGAACCCGGAACTATGTGGGTGGTAAGCAAGCTACTTACCACACAGCCACTCCTGCGCCTGGAATAAAATAATATATATACAACGTGTAATTTCCAGTTGTCGTATACCAAAGCCACTCACAAGGCTTTTGGTCCATGTAGTTTGGAACCATGTAGTTGGGAAGCTAACTTGCAGAATTTAAAAAAATTACATATGTATATTTGATGAGGCAAAACAAAAGCGAAGAAAAATAAATCGATTTTTGCTCAAATACATTTGCCATCGGTTCGCGTCCCATAGAGTAACGCCTTAGCACATTTAACTTATGCACAACGCATAACTGTTGATAATAATATAATTTTAATACATTAATATTTAAGTAGCAAACAATAGCGATAGTAGATTCTATCTAGCAGCGACAACAGCCCATTAACAACAAAATCTAGTGAAAAAGGGAGAAGGGTTATAGAAGGTGTCAAGATGATAATAGATCAAAAAGTCAAGAAAATACGACATATAATGTGATCATGTGTTTTTAGTATTTTTAGTTGCTGGTTCTTTTTTGTGTATGTCTGAGCAGCGTGTGTATGTTTCGATATGTAGCGAAGTATGTTTTGTACATATTTACATATGTATATGTGCGTATGTGTGTGCGTGTGTATGTATGCGCGCGCGCGTGTATATATATATACATACATACATACATACATACATTAACACACACACATACACACACGCATTTATACCTGTGTGTGTGCGTCTGTGCCATTTATATAGGGCCATGGGGAAATGACTAAACCGCATCTACACGCACAAATACAGACACGCGAACACGCATGCACACACACAAACACAAATACATACACATTCATACACGCACACAGTTTTGTAGGTTTCTGGTTTTATTTTTCTTTGCCAATACATGC
>NC_142929.1:53571357-53586357 GCF_046866305.1 Octopus bimaculoides | reverse complement strand
CCCTTGAAATTGCAGGCCTTGTACCAAAATTTGAAACCGCTACGTTATGACTGTGAATTTGCCGGGAAAGACCATCAGAGATAAAAAGCTCTGGAATTCGTAGCTACTTTGTGGGCTTTAATCGTATATCGGTCAAAACTAATGATACAATATGGTTTTATTGATATTTGCTGCAATTTGTTTGTGTGTCGTTGAATGATTTTTCAAGACAACATTGAAGAATGGTAAGCAGTGAAGGTTTGGTGTAAGGTGCATAAGTTGTATGCAGATGACACAAATGTAAAGAAGTCTAACGAGGATGAAGGGAATCAAAAGTTTAATAAAAAGGATGGCGTTGTCAGATATGACTGTGAAGAGATCGTTAATATACAGGAGGAAGATTGTGGATGGCATAAGCAAACCTTGGAATACACCAGAGATGACAGAATATGGGTCATAGAGAGCTCTGTCAGAGCACATAGTAGTGGTACGATCTGAGTGGAAGATTTCAATCCATTTGCGCAAAGACTTAAAACCCATCACTCTTGAGATAAGTGATTGCGACTTCACAAGATTATCGAGAAAGTAGATACTAATAGATAGATAGATAGATAGATAGATAGATAGATAGATAGATAGATAGATAGATAAATAGACAGTGAGAGAGGGGGGG
The DNA here is from genome assembly GCF_046866305.1 of Octopus bimaculoides. Lineage (NCBI taxonomy): Eukaryota > Metazoa > Mollusca > Cephalopoda > Octopoda > Octopodidae > Octopus > Octopus bimaculoides. Next base: position 53,585,705 of record NC_142929.1, on the reverse strand, counting down.
AGGAGACAGATAGACAGAATTTATAAAATAAACGGAGTCAACAAGGGATAGGGATAAGAGTAGAAAATTCTAGGTAAAATATCTATATATATAAAAATGAGAATGTGTGTCTGTCTGTTTGTCTGTCTGTCTGTCTGTCTGTGTGAATCCCTAAAACTCGAGAACTACGCAACCAATTTCCTTCAAATTTTACAGATGACTTACTTAGTGTTCCAGTTGTGTTTTAGTCAAAATTTTTTTTAAACTTCTTGCAGAGTTCGAGCCCACGGCAACATAATATCTCCTCCACTATTTAAGTATTACGTGTCAAAAGTGAAACAAAACCACTCATGTCAAATACTTTCACTTTAAAAATGAAACTATTCCACTAACTGAAACAATCACATTTCGATACTGTAATGACAGATACTTTCAGAGAGAGAGAGAAAGAGAGAGAGAAAGAGAGGAAGAGAGAGAGAGAGAGAGAGATAGAGAGAGAGAGAGAGAGAGAGAGATGTATATGTATACATATAGATGTATATGTACACGTATATGTATAGATATATGTAGATAAATAGATCTATATGCATACATGTATATGTATACATATGTGTAGATGTATATATATACATGTAGATGTACATGTAATATGTACACATATATACATATATATACATGCATACAGATATCTATACATATATACACCCATCACACACATACACATGCACACAAACACACGCATTAGTCATTTGTTTTCTTATCCAAAACTACGTCAAAAGTACTGAATGGATCTTTATGAAATTTGGAAATTATATTCTATGCATAACGGCCATAACTCCCATGAAAATTCATATATTTTTGATGTTGATGAAATTTTAACCCGAACATAACAGATGAGCATTATTTGTAATTCAACGGTACAACAGTGTAAGACTACCCTTTCAGATATACTTACATTGTGATTTCTGCAATGTGGTGCATAAATTGTCAAGTAAATGAGACGCATCTTTGCCTCCACTGATTCACTTGCAAAGTGTAGAGTAAAATTATTTCGTTGCAGACCTCCTTTGAGTCTTTTTATTATCACTGCGACACACATAGTCCCCAGTTGGTAACATTGATTTCAAGGCCTTCCCAGATGAGAGACTGGTTGTTCTAAGACATTTATCGATTGTAAATTTTGTCTGCACAGTTACCTATCGGTATAGTGGTCATTTGCAAACTCCAGAGGCGACACTTTCATTTCCCTTTACTCCAAACGTCACACGTTGTTATTTCAATTGAGTCATGCCCTTCCAATTGCTATAGACCCGTAATGCATCTTACAGCTGTGCCTGTCACCTGTATGGTGAGGAATCCTACATGTATTGGGAATGTGTGTGTGTGTGCGTGTGTGTGTGTGTGCGTGTGTGTGTGTGTGTGTGTCTGTCTGTCTGTGTGAATCCCTAACCCGGGCAACGCCGGGTATTTCTGCTAGCATTAAATAAAAATAAATAGAATTAAACAGATAAATTACACGAATAATAAAAAGAAATATAATTAAAAAGAAGAAGAGGAATAGTTGTCTGAATAAGTAGATCAAAATAAATGAAGTGAAAGGTAAAGTAATGGAAGTGTAAACCAATCTACACATAAGACAGAAGTTTGGGTAAAATTTAGTAAACTAAAGGGGTGGTTACCAGAGATAGGCAGAGGTAGTAGCAACACATACTTTGTGTTAAAAAGAAAATTAGCGTGATAAAATAAACTTTGGGGTGAATTAAGTGTAGGCAGTTATTGACTGACAGGGGTGTCGCTTCGTGTTGAAGAGACTGAATTTGCCATCGTTTATGTAGGAAAAGTGTGTGGTTGGGTGCGTTAGTGTTAGGAGTTTAACCTTATAAAGCAGGTATACTGAAAAGACTAAAAGACAAAAGTAAAGAAAAAAATCTTGCGTCTGAAATCATCGTTAAAATTTGCTTTCACATAGTGTGTCTAGGGCAAGTCAGTAAATAAAGCTTATCCATTTCTATGTTAATAGGATAAGCTGAAAACTACAGGCAATATGTCTAAGTCATACGAAATGACTCAAAAGGAGATCCAAATTAGATTACAAAACTCGTCGCGTGCCTATCATTGTTCTACGACCGACAATTCCCACTATTACGTATGTAAAACGAGCGGAAACATACTCAACCTCTTATGCATCAATTCATACAAATACAAAAATTCTCACAGACCAATAAAAAGTAGTCTAGTAAAATTTCAGTACGTTTTACGTGCTGAAATATACAAATTCAGACAGGAACAAATGAGCACTAGCTGGGAAATGTAATTTTCATTTGGTTACTTTCCCAGGAGGTTAAATATACCATGGTTATAAGAAGGACAAAAGTTGTTAGTGGTTCGTCTTGAGGCTCCAAAAGTATTATTTTTTATAGAACTTCTCAATTAGAGATGTCAATATATTCTTTTATTCTCTTACTTGTCTCAGTCATTTGATTGCGCCCATGCTGGAGCTCTGCCTTAAAAGTTTCATATATATGAACTATTTTTAGAAATTAATTGTGCAAGCACAATCTATGATATACATGTGAACACAGAGACAGATGAGAACCGAATCATTAACACTGCAAGGAAATTTTTCCTACTGATTGAGAGAACATATTTAACAACTGTAAACATTTCCGTTTAACTCTCGTCGAAACTGAAACGGTTGAATACATTTTTTTAAGAAATGCAAAGAATGAAAGTAAAGGCTGTGTCTTCCGCCAAAACAGCATTCATTGACTCAATAAGAAACTGTATAAAAGAGGGTTCATCACAAACTTTCTCAAGACCACTTCTGAGTCAATATATTTTATGATGAATACTGAATATAAAATTGCACTTAAGGCATTTAAGTCCTGTATGTTTTTTTTCCGAATACTATTACTGTTGTCTTTTTGTCTAGGTGGGTTGAGTTGAGAGATTCATATCTTCATCATCTAATATTCAAGAACGATTGCGACAAAGAGAAAGGAAATTAAATAGTTACTGATTAGATATGTGCAAGAACGAAAACCAAACGGAGAAACCACCATGCATTCTTCAATCACTGAACAAGAAGGACGAAGAAATAATCGGTTAAAATGTAACCGCAATATCTTTTTACGTAGGACACAACTTCTAAATAACTGATTCTTAAGTAAAAACCTTGAATCTCAAAGCGTAACTAGCCTGGGGTGGAGTTCGAATCATTATGATCATTTAAAAAAATGTATTATACAATTTGTTGAATTGTTCGACTAAAACCCTTTAAGGCGGTGCTGCAGCATGACTGCAGTCAAACGACTGAAACAAATAAAAGAATAAAAGAAAAAATAATTAAAAGTTCTAAAATGCTTACAATTTTGTGTTTTATTATTGTAAAATATCATTTGAAAGGACGTTAAGCTGTTTAGGAGCGATATGATCTAAGATATCTGAGCCAGAGTGGTGGTGAAACTATAATTAATGTCTCCAAAATGTAGCAAATAAATTCCTGGATTAGCATATCTAGCTGAGATATGTATCAAATTCTTGCACAGTATATTTGTTACTTCACTGTTTCAAGTTGAGTTCAGTGTTATCTAGTGTGATTTTCAGTTTTGTGGTTGATAAATAAATAGTTGAGATATTGATAATCATTATACGAACAATTACCTCCAGTCACAAAATTCTACTGAGCCTTGGAAAAAAAAAATTAAATGCCAATTGAAGTGAAAGGAGTAGTAGTAACTATGGGAGCGGATCTTTTTTAAAACGGGGGCCACATTTTTCATTAACGAAACACTTTGAAACTTGGAACACTGGTAGAATGTGTCATATAAAACATCTTTTTCTCTTAGTCTTCTTTAAAAAAAAAGAAATCCATAAATTATTCCATGTTAAAGTTGTCGTATTTCTGTAATTTCAACCAATCACTGACGTCCATTCCGCCGATATACATTAAGTGCCGACTACATAAACAAACGATTCTGAAACAATTAACCCTAACCCTAACCCTAACTCTAACCCTAACCCTAACCCTAGGGTTAGGGTTAGGGTTAGGGTTAGGGTTAAAGCAAATTTAAAATGAAAAAAGCAAATAAAACGAAGGTATGGAGATTAAATACGCTTTACATCGCTTAATGAGCCAAAGGAGTAAATGTAAACAACTGAATACTTGTCAGTGAATGGTTGAAATTATCGAAATAAGACAATTTTTTACATGAAATAAATTCGAATACAAAAGTATTTTTCTGTTCTATAACACAAAATAGATAAGTATACGAAGTTTGAAAGTCTTTCGGTACCAAAAACACTACGTAAAACATTAATGAAAAATGTGGCCCCCGTTTTAAAAAAGATCCATGGGAGCTCTCTGAGACTTTTGAATTTGATAAGTTTGATGTTCTGTTAGAACATCTGTAATTCGATATCGGAAAAATAAAAGGGAGAGAGAAAGCGCGAAAAAAAATAAAAAACCAACACGAGCAGAGAGGAAACAACAAAATACTGACGTTCTAGCAAAGCAAAAGTATTGGGGGAAAAAGTTAATACGGTGCCTGTGAATTGAGACGAGATACTGTCATGAAAAAAGATTGGGGTGGGGGGATGAGATTGCGTGGAGGTGAGAGGCAACCATTATAGTTCCGAAAGAAAACAAAACGAGAATGAAGATAGAGCGATCGGTGTACTAGAAGCTTTAGTGAGTGATCGTTTGTGAATCAATTTCATTGCTTTTTTTTTTTTTTTTCTGCGTCTTAGTGTTAACGAGTCTAATAGTTCATGTTGAATTATAATATCGTTTCTATTATTTGTACAAGACCTGAAATTTGGTGAGAGGGGTAAGTCGATTACATTGACTCCAGTGCTCAGCTGGCACTTATTTCATCGACACCGAAGGGATGAAAAGCGAAGTCTACCTCGGTGGCATTTGAACTCAGAAAGCAAAGCCGGATGAAATGCTGCGAAATATTTTGTCCAGCGTGCTAACAATTCTGCCACAACTCGCTGCCTTCTGTTGAATAATGAATATGACGTTCGTAACTGCTATTTTGTTGGTGAACTTATGATTGATAAAGATTTAAACGGTAGTTTTTATTTATAGGCAGTATAATGCTGGAGAAAAGAGTGAATTCCTTACTAAATAATGCTTTATTTGGGTGGCACTTTTCTCTGGTGTTATCAACATAAAGCTGCTTACAACTCAGACACAACACGCATGCGCACATAATATGATCAGAGAAAACTGCAGAGACCATATTAAAGAAATATAAAATCAGCAATTATTGTGTAGTTATAGGTATAGAAATATAGAGAATTTTGTGTTATGATAGGATTGTAGGCAAGTGCATACGCACACACACTCTTACACACCATAGACATTTAATAAAAAATACTTATTAGCGACAGAGTCAGTATTAATACTAAGAGGTAATATTTATCCCCACTTAAACATGGATGTTCTGTTAGAACAAACTACACTGTGGTAATTGCGGTCATGTAGTAATACATAAATACACATGTGTATGTTTGTGTATGCCTTATGCTTGTGTGTCTGTATATCTATGTTTGTACGTTTGTGTTGTCCATTTTCGAATTCTAATTAACTAATACAACACAACTAACGATATACTAACGTGTCTCTGTTGTACATAAAACAGTGAATTTCCGGGAGTTTTCTGCTCTGTTAACTCTTATTCAACAGAAGCTTTGACTTTCCATTCACGCCCTATTTCTGCTTTCAATACACACACAAACATATATACAAATACTACAAAAAATCCCTTAACATTTCTTAGGCGCTGAAATAAGTGCCCCATTTTAATACATACATATATAATACATAATAATACAAATGATATGTGAGCATATGCATATAAACATACATATATGTACATACTTACATCTACATGTATATATAGATGCATATCCAGGTACAGGACGTAAAAAACACGTGGACAAAAATATAATACATACATACATACATACATACACTTCAGAAATGCTACCTCACATGGACTGTTGGCGATTTTTCCCCTCCTTTCCTCTTTCCCTTTGGGTTTCCCTATTTTTTTCTGTTTCTGAAGAAGAGCTATCCTCGAAATGTAAAATAATTACTCGTCTTTCGCTTACGTTTATTATTTTTTCTTTTTCTTTTTCTCAATGTTTCTTTTAATTGTCTACGTACATACATGTATACATAAATACATACATGCATGCATACACACATACACACATACATACATACACACATACACACATACATACATGCATACATACATACATACATACATAATACATACATACATACATACATACATGCATGCATGCATACATACGTACATATATACATACACACATACAAGTGTATGAGACAAGGCGTAAATAGTGGTTATTTCATATTCATTGTACTTAAATTTGATATACAGCTGTTTCCGGTAACCATTGTAAGTTCGTTATTGATTGGTTTACTAAGTGTACACAGTGACTCTGATGAGGATACCATTAATTCTCTAGGTCGTCCAATCTTTCTCAACCGATCAGTGGACCGACTGAATAAACCAATCAATAACGAACCTATAATGACTACCGGAAACAGATGTTAGTCAAATTTACTACAATAAAGAAACATGTAGTAAATCATTATTTATGCCTTGTCTTTTATATCTCTCTGTGTACAAGACCAGTACAACATGGGATAGAAACGTGGGTTTACAGTATCGAGTGGTGATGAACTGTAACATCGGACCCTGCAACAAGAATACGCAGAGTTCTTTACGAATCTTTAAAAAAATATTGTTAGTCTGGTGTATTAACAGAGAGCTTGTAAGGTATTTTGCACGAATTGATAATCCCTCGTTAACATTTCGGGATATTAATTTTCTCTTTATTTTATTTATTTATTTATTTGTTTGCCAAATAAACTCACGCACTATATATTCGTTCTTCACTCTTTTATTACTGTTCTTATTTTAACTGATGTCCATTGTCCAGAAATCTTTTGTCACACATCTGTGACCTCTTCAGCGACACTTTCCGTCCTCGTGTATCCTCCTGCTCCGCTTAGTCCATTCTGTCCTTCTAAGGACGAAATATAATAATATTTTGCGGTGGAGAAGTGCGTGGAGATGATCAGCGAGAGCGAAGTAGGAGTTCCGCAATGTCAACACAGAGGAACTGGGCCTCCTACTTAGACTGGCATATGACAACGAATATCTAGACAAACATGACATTAGAAATTTCTGCCCCGGAAGACGTTTAAGAGGTAGACCACCCACAATTATATCTATAGCTAGGAAGACTCCTATAGAGAGATGGAGTGGATGGACCAGAGCCTTACGGACCCCCGAAAACGAATATCAAGTAAAGAAAATGATCGCACATGCACTAGGAGCTATTATAAAAGTTACCCTAAAAGGCCACAAGTTTAAGTTTAACAACAAAATATACGCCCAGGATGAGGGGTAAGCCATCGGGGTTAGTATCGCCGATGATGTGGCCAACCTTTTCATGGTATGGTGGGACAGAAGACTTAAAGAACGCCTGACACAGAACTCCATACTCATGAACATGTACTCTCGTTATGTCGATGATATCAACTTAGTGGTAAAGGCACCTCCACAAGAGAGTACTCTTGAAATAGAAATAGAAACTAATACTACGGAGAGCATCCAGCAAATATCTAACTCCATCCACCAGGTTATTAAGGTCACGATAGACTACCCTACGAAACACCCTAACCATAGACTACCAGTACTAGATACAGAACTCTGACTGGAAACTGTGAATAAAAAAACCCAAATGTACAACAAAAACTTGTCCGTGTGTTGTTTGGAACAGGACAACTAAATGCATCAACTAAAGACAAAAACCCTAACATGCTCTTGATAGATGAAGAGTATGAACCCGTTGTTCTTAACTGTTTTTTTTTTTTTTTACCTATTGACCCGTTGAATTACTATTTTACTTTGGTGCCCCCTCCCCTAGCTATGCAATGTTTAAAATCTAACATTTTAGATATTTGTTTCAAAATTCTTATTTTATTCATCACTATATATCATACCCAGTAATACTGCTAAGTACAGTAGTAACTATACCACTATACTGGAAGTTGACTAAATGATGATACTCTATGTGGAGTCTAAATTTAACGGTAGCAGCTGTACACATAATAATTACTATATATATATATATATATATATATATATATATATATATATATATATATATATATATATATATATATATATATATACATATATATATATATATATATTTTTACTTGTTGCAGTCATTTGTCTGCGGGCATGCTGGAGCACCGCCTTATATATATATATATATATATATATATATATATATATATATATATATATATATTATATATATATATATACATACCGTAAATTCTGAGTATAATCCGCATTTTTTTTTTCCTTAACTTTAAAGGTCAGAATTCCTAGTGCGTATTATATACGAGGTTAAAAATGAATGACACTTCACTTCAATGTTAAATTGTTTTTATAACTTCTAACAAAACAAGCGTTGATATACACATGCATATGAGAGCGCGGGGAAAGACAGTGACACAACGCATTTTACTTAATGAGACTAACAATACACTGTCGCTTGCCGTAAGAGTTACAAGATCTACCTATCTATCTATCCATCCATCTATCTATCTATTTATCTATTTATCAATCTATATATCTCTCCATCTACCTACTTACCTACCTACCTACCTACCTACCTACCTACCTACCCTACCCTACCCTACCTAGCTACCTACCTATCTATCTAGCTAGCTAGCAAGCTGTCTGTTTGTATATCTATCTTTATATATATATATATATATATATATATATATATATATATATATATATATATATATATATATATATATACATACATACATAAATTTACATAAATTTACATATATATATATATATATATATATATATATAAAGATAGATATACAAACAGACAGCTTGCTAGCTAGCTAGATAGATAGGTAGGTAGCTAGGTAGGGTAGGGTAGGTAGGTAGGTAGGTAGGTAGGTAGGTAAGTAGGTACCACGCACGTGGTGAGAGGTTATACAGATAGAAATCTGAGCTAAGTTTTATTCTCTATTTCTAAGTTTTATTAATATTCTATTCTCTCTCCAAAAACAATTTACGACAAAATAATTTATTTCACTAGTTTGTTAACATACCGTAATTTGTCTCACAGAATAGTTTTGTTTTTGTTTATTTACGATAAAATTTACTTACGATAAAATCGTTTCTTCTTAGTTTATTTACATACTAAGTTTGTTTGTTAACATACTGTAATCTCTATCACAGAATAGTTTTTTGTTTATTTACGATTAAATTTATTTACGATAAAATCGTTCTTCTTAGTTTATTTAAAGTATTAAAAGTTTTCACTCATTTTCCCTTATAGTCACCTCGTTTTAACACTCTTAATCGAAATCTCTATTCTACTCTTATCCCATCTTCTCTCCCTCACTTTTTCTCTCTTAGTTTCTCTATTTCTCACCCTCTCTCTCTGTTCTCCGTGATATATATATTTCTCGTTTTTAATTTTTCGTTTTTCTTCTCATTTTCATTTTGTCTTGTTTGTTTCTCTCTCTCGAGTTATCCTCTCTCCCTCATATATACATACATACATATATGTATATATACATATATATATATATGTATGTATATATATATATGTATATATTTTTATTATTTTCATTATTCGTTTCATTTTGTCTTGTGTCGTTTTGTTTGTTTCTTTCTTGAGTTATCTTCTCTCTCTCTCTCTCTCATACATCTCTATTCCTATCACATCCACTCTCTCTCTCTCTATCTATCTATCTCGTACTCTGTACGCACTCTCTACTCGCTCTACTTCGTATTCTCCCTTCTCCCTCCCCTCTTTATACTCTTCTTTCTTTCTAGTACTATTCCTATATTCTTTAAGATAACCCCTCTCTCTCAAATATCGTGCACCATGGATACCAGAGGACGAGACTTTGTACAGCGCCAAGTTGAGGCCAACAAGAAGATGAAGATGCGCCGAAACTGGCAGCTGGAAGAAGTTCGTCTTCTTATACACGCATGGAACTTGGCCAAAGGATCACCAGCAAATGATCTAATAGCCGAAAGCCTGGATAGGTACAATTTCCACAGGTCAATGGCCCAAATTGATCGAAAGAAACTGGAGCTCATTCGCTCCTACGAGCTCGTGAAACCGCACCTTGACCTCCTAGAAGGCATTATGAGAGACACGGACACAAAAATGGACAGTGAAGACCCTGCACACTGTGCTCAGGCTCAGGAGGACCAAACGAATCACCAAGACAAGGCAGATGCCACCAGTGCTGTAGCCACTGATGAGGGATGCAATGACCATGGTGAATACAGTCAACGCTGCACCACAAACGACAAAGACAGGAGAACAGACAAGAAGACGGTAAACACAAACAGGCTTCAAGCCCAAACACGTCACACAGAGAAAAAGAAAAAGAAAAAGAAACAGATCTGTAAATTCTACCTAAATGGTACCTGCTGGCACGGGGAAAAGGGACAAAACTGCAAATTTGCCCATCCCAAACACCACCAGCTAAACAAGGTAGATAACCACTTACAACAAAATAAGCGGGAGCGCAGAAAAGGGAGACCAGAAAGCTTAAATCTACGTACACATAATCCACCGAATACCAACAGGACTCACAAAGAGAGAAGTCCGTATATTCCTTCTGCTCCCCAAAAAAGGCTATATGCAGAGGCTGTACGAACTGCAGTAGCTGAGCAGCAAGCTTTTTTAAGCTTGGCCCAGAAAATGGTACAACAGTTAACGTGGATGCAGAGGGTACAGAGTCAACGCCACACGAACCATTGTCCAAGACCACCACAGATGATGGATCAGGGATGGCCACCGCTAACACCAGGAACCCCTGCACAGATATCACACCCATATTCCTACTGAATATCCGGGGCCTATTACGAACAGGCGGCAAAGACAAGTTCCTATACTTGAAAGACCTAGTAACATGCAATCAAGCAATATGCATGGTGCTTACCGAAACGCATCTAACACCTAATATAGCAGATGCGGAGATAAATATACCAGAGTATGCCGTACTCCGAACAGACAGAAGGGATAGAAGTCATGGGGGAGTTGCAATGTACATCCGAGAAGATGTCACACCCCTACTACTACTATCACACTCAAACTCTGTATGTGATACTTTAATAGTACACATAAAACAAATTGATGTAGCTGTATGCTCAACATACCGTCCACCAAATGCCGCAAAGCAGGAGGGTAAATTTGAGGACAGCCTCAGACGCATAGAAGAGGTCCTGACAAATCTGGACCAACACATCAATATACTTTTCCTAGGCGACTTTAACCTCCCAAATGTTAAATGGCCTGAAGGTCATATCCTCTCTGGGATGTCACTGCATGAACAAAGCCAGGCAAAACCATTGCTAGAACTATCCAACATGCTGTTCATGGAACAAGTGATACTCCAACCAACCAGGGGAAGCAATGTTTTAGATCTCTGCTTCACAAACAATGTGAGCCTAATCCATAATGTGAAAATAACGCCCACGTCTCTCTCAGATCATAACATTATAGAATTAACTATGTATGGTCCTAGACAACCCACTGACACCCACCCCACCAGGAGGACTCAAGCAATATCCAACCTGAATTTCCACGGGGCGGACTGGAAGTCAATTCGCAGAGAGATTCGAAATCAAAACTGGCATGACAGGCTTTCTATATAAGACAATGACCTCAAACTAAGTCATTTTATGTCAACCATACAAGACATATGCACCAAATACGTTCCATATAGAAAGACCAGCAAACATGCCAATAGAATTCCTAGAGACAGGAAAATCCTTATGAGACACAGAACAAAGGTCTCAAACCAGTTAAATAGAGAACTGGAGGATAGGAAAAGGGCTAAATTAAAACTAACACTGTTAGAAATAGAAAACAAAATTAAACTCTCCCATGAAAAGGAGAGAGCAGAGAAGGAAAAGAGAGCAGTAGAAAGCATAAAAACAAACCCCAAGGCTTTCTATAGATTTGCAAAGGAGACTGCTACGGTGCAGTATAAGATAGGACCCCTGTTCCTGCCTAATGGCTCACTGACTGCAGATCCCACATGGATAAGTGAAGTGCTCAGTACACAATTCAAGAGTGTCTTCACCTCTCCTCTGAGTCACATGCAGATAAAGAACCCAGCTGATTTCTTTGACAATAGCACTCAGCAGAAGGGGACTGCATCCATTACCTACATCGACATTGAAGAGGAAGATGTGATAGCTGCCATAAATGAAATGAGCTCAAATTCGGCAACTGGCCCCGATGGTTTCCCAGCTGTCCTCTTAAAGTCGTGTAAACAAGAATTAGCAGGACCACTCCGGATACTCTTCCAGAGTTTCCTTGCAAATGGTAAACTTCCCAAAAAGCTGAAGGAAGGCACCATATGTCCTATCCATAAAGGTGGAAGCAGAGCAGAGGCTGGAAACTACAGGCCCATCTCTCTGACTTCACATATTAGCAAAGTCATGGAACGAATTGTCAGAAGGAGATTGATTGCGTTCCTAGAAGAAAATGACTTGCTGAATGAGACCCAGCATGGTTTCCGTCCAGGTAAAAGCTGCCTCACGCAGCTCTTGCAGCATTATGACTAGGTCCTGAAGCAGCTACTTGACCATTCAAATGTTGATGTGATATATCTCGACTTTGCAAAAGCCTTTGACAAAGTTGATCATGGCTTGATATGTCACAAGCTGCGAAACCTTGGCATAGCTGGTAAATTAGGAGAGTGGCTGCATGACTTCCTGAATGGTAGAAGTCAGACAGTTGCAGCCAATGGAGAACTATCTAGGGAAACACAAATATTGAGCGGTGTTCCTCAGGGAACTGTTCTGGGGCCACTACTGTTCATAGTGGCCCTTCTGGACATGCCCACGGTCACTCGGAGAGCCACTGTCACTAGCTATGCTGATGACACAAAGATATCTCAGGCAATAAAGAATCCTGATGATATTGTAAGCCTGCAGAATGACCTAAATGCAATATATGAGTGGGCAGAGCAAAATAATATGCAGTTCAATGCAAAAAAATTTCAAGTACTGCGCTACAAGACCACAAGCACCTCCCAACTGGCATACACAGGGCCTGGAGGTACTGCAATCCCAGAACCACAAACAGTTAGAGATCTGGGCATCAACATGTGTAGTGATGCATCATTTCACATGCACATTATCAAGTTGACAGCAAGGTGCAGACAACTGGCGGGGTGGATACTGAGGACTTTCCGTACAAGGGATCAAAAAGTCATGTTGATTCTATGGAAGACATTTGTTCTGAGCCGCCTAGACTATTGCTCTCAGTTGTGGTCACCACACAGTGTTAAGCGGACAGCAGAACTCGAGGCAATTCAGCGGCACTATACAAAAAAGATCGCCACAGTCCAACAGATGAACTACAGGGAGCGACTGAAGGCACTAGGTCTCTACTCCCTGGAGCGCAGGCGGGAGAGATATGTAATAATATACATATGGAAAATACTGGAAGGACTGGTGCCAAACTTTGGTATCAAGTACTACAGGAATGCCCGCACGGGTCGCCACTGCATGGTGCCAAAGGTACCGTCCACTGCATCTCACATAAGAACGAGATACTGCAGCAGCCTCGGTTTCAGAGGACCTCAGCTCTTCAATGCCCTGCCAAAACATTTGAGAGACATGCAAGACATGGATGGGGAGGTCTTCAAGACAAAACTTGACGCTTTCCTCTCCACGATACCAGACGAACCAATGGCTCGTAATGAGACGCAGTTTAGGGCAGCTGTGTCAAATTCTCTTATACACCAGATGTGCCATCAAAACTCTTGATTGGACCATGTCAGCTGGGGGAGAAGAGCCATGCAAGGAACGTGAAAATCACGGTGGTGCACCAGCATGACCGCAGCCACTTGGCTGAAACACATAAATAAATAAATAAATAAATATATACATATATAAATATATATATATATATATATATATATATATATATATATATATATATATACATATATAAATATATATATATATATATATATATATATATATATATATATATATATATATATATATATATATATATATATATATATATATATATATATATACATACATACATACATACATACATACATAAATTTACACACACACACACACACACACGCATATACATACATGCATGCAAACATATATATATGTATATATATACATAGGAATTTCCACACTTTACTAATGAAACTATTGAGGTCAGACGAAGGCCATAAAACCATAGAATAGACTAATGTACGGAATATGAGCCACGTA